>NW_007577843.1:107920-163128 GCF_000690725.1 Stegastes partitus | reverse complement strand
ACCACCCCTCCTCCTCCTCCTCCTCCAGCCTGCCTGCCTCCCACGGGTGAAGTGAAAGGAAAAATATCCTGTGAATTAGTGGAAACCTCAGTCAGTTTCATTGTTCGGTCGATGTCTCCTCTTATTTAAGGACACGAGGTGAAGGGCTATAGGTTGGGAGCAGCTGTAAATACAATCGCTGGGCAAGCTGGACAGCGAGCGGGCCGAGAGGTTTACTGTGGGGTGATGAGAGAACCAGCGATCCTGAAATCTCCGATGTCCCCGATGGATCATTAGTGTAACACACTGCGAAAAAGCCAAGTCATAACGGAGCTCCCACGTACAGAAGTGCTTGTCAAATCTAAAGTGATTTATACCACTGTGGTTTTGCACTGTTTCCTACCATGCTGTGTTGTGTGATCATTTACTTCGGATTTTAAACCTCCAGTTCAGCTGTGTCTTTGCATAATTTTTAGGTGACTATTTCTTCATTTCTTCTTTTGCATCAGATGTTTCTGTGACTGCACCTTATGTATATTTGCTTACCCTTATTTCTCGTGACTCTGATTCAGAACAGATTGGCACAAGTTTATCCAAAATCTGCAAAATCTCCAAGAAGTGATTCATTTATGACTGGAATGACCACATATGTAACACATTTTCAAAAAATCCAAGCTTTCAGAATGACATCCTGTTAGGTCTTTTTGCGACGTGCATAAAACAAAACTACAGAGCTCATGGAGGTTGGGTAAAATTTATAGACTGTCAATTCTGCTGGGACTTTCTTTCATAGCTCTGAGGGTATGTTGTCATTATGGGCAACGTTAGAAATCATTGAGTACGACTGATGAGTGTGGCTGATTTATGCCAGTATAAAACGACATATTAACAGTCGTACAGTTCCAGGAAATTTACTACATCCTGTTTCCATGTTAATGCCACTCTTCAATATTTGTCCATGAGGCAACAAAAGGGTCTACAAATGTGGTAGATAATTTTAAACCCACAGAACTGGAGCTGAAGCTATTCCTCGAAAAACTGGATTAGCTTGACTATTAAAAATCATTCATGCAACAAAAGAGAGATAATAGTGACGGGTGACCAGAAAAGACGAGAAAACCCCAGGAAGTGTCCAAAGGTTGGGATTTCATGCTGAAGCAACAACGATAGCACAACCTCAATGTAACATCACAGCAGAAAGCATCCAATCTGCAGAGCGGTATTACTCTGATAATCAATTCCTAAATGGAATATTCCACATCATATAATCCTTCAACTGAAGCAATGTGTTCAGATGACAACAGTTTTTCTTAATAGCGACCATCTTGTTTTATACTGAAAGACTTTGTCACTTTCATCGCATTAACTTCGAACCACAATCTCGTCTCTTGGTCAATGAACAGCTCCAGGGAAAGCACTTGGAGATTTGAAGCACCTTGACAGAAGGGAAAATGTTACTCATTCACTTTCATCCACTTCCCGCTCTCCGATACCCCCCAGCTGTGGGGGGCATGGGAAAGGAAAGAAGCCTCGCAAGGCATTCAGGTGTCAGCTGGAAGGATTTGGCCCTCCGGGATGAGATAGGAAGAAGAGTCTGACACAAAACAAGCCAATTTGTGAATTCAGCCGACAGGTGTCTGGCCACGGTGGAGCCTCAAGTTAAACCAGACTATCAGTGATGGTGCAGCCCAGCAAAGCAGCACTGGCATCATGAAGCTCGCTCCCTGAGCTCTGTGTTGGGAAGGAACTTCACTGCAGCTCTGTAAAAATACACTGATCACTTTTTTTTTGCTGTTTTTTTGTGTATGTTGCCTCCTCCAACTTTGTGACCATGCCAGCTTTTCACGACAGATCGTAAAAAAAAAAAAAAATCTCTTTGATGTTTGTGGGAAAGCTGAGATTGGCTGAGACCAGGCTTTACTGGAGATCTGAGAGGGAGATATCAAGTCTACACTGGCTGTTTTTTTATGCTCTAGTTCCAGCTGAGACCACTGAACTGCTGCTGTTGGTTTTTAGCAGTTTTCTTCTCTCTTAAACCTCCTCTGTGTTAATATCTTAAAGTTTCTTGTCTGACTGGAGGACAGATTTTGCCGACTGAACACAACATCATTGTCCAACATTGGCTTCTTGGAGACCACGGTGATCGCATGACCGTCATTTAGGTTTATGAACAGAGCTCCAGAGGCATGACAGGCTGGCTCACATTACGCAGTTTGCTGGGGATTGAAACCTCTGGGATGTCCATTTGTGAAAGATCCTTGCCTCTATTTTGAGGGGTTAAGACAATAAGACACTTATACTGTCCCTTCCCAGGCTGAGCCTTAACTCATCCCGTTTACTGGAAGGAATTTAACAGGCGACAGCTGGGGCCCTACAGGGCATGATCCTTCCTAAATCATTAGCAATGATAGACTTATTTCATACAAGGCTTTTCCTTCATGCTTTCTCTCTCTCTAAAAAGCACAAAATTTTGCTTTTGCTGTTCCTCTCCGGCTGTTTTTCCAGTTTAAAATAAACAAACTGCCAAGGGTTCACATCAACATGCTGCCTTTCGGTCATCTTAGAGCCATTCACAGTCACAACATGTGTTATTAACTTGAAAGTGAACTGAACCCTGACTACCCTGGTGTAAGCTTCCAAAGCTGTAGCACCAGGTGACACATAAAGAAAACTTTAACTCATCTAAGATTACAGGTGAAATTACAACCTGTAAAGCCTGGTTGTAACTCTCATGCACAGTTCAGAATAAACTGTAACTAACTGTGTTATCGGTCTTTTTTTCAAAGTCCTGACGTAGCGATAGAATTTTAGTCTTCTGTAAAGAATTCATAAGAGTCTATCTGACGCTTTGCTGTTATGTTATACGTTAAGGGACTATTGACATAATGCAACCTTTTAAGGTCCCCAAATCCCTGGTTTGCTCAGTCTATTTTTGGTTTTCAACTGTTTATCCAGAGAGAGCTGACCAAACATACTGCTTCAGCTCATACAGATGCACACGTTCCCACCTGAGAGCATCTATGTGCACCAACAAGTGCCTACTGTTCTCTCAGAGCGGCTCTACTGGAGCAGTTTGAAGCTAATTGATCAAAGATACGCTGATAACAAGGGGGAGGAGCGGTAGTAGCTACAAGCCCAGATACTTGCCAGGTGGAACAGCGATACTGAAACCAGCAATCTTTGGATCATAAACCTGATTTCAGAGCCCTAAAGCTGCGTCTGCTCATGCTGTTTTTGTGTAATGAAGCCTGAGCTCCCTTGAGACCCATCAACTGCTGACCTGAACACAGGTCAATGACCAAGGAAAGGGAAACTGAAAGATGAGACACTGCACTGTGTGTTTGTGTATGTGTGTGTGCGAGGGAGAGGAAAAAGACAGATCAGAGATAAGGGGATATTCTGTCGCTAAGATTTGGGATGGAAGATGTATTCCATTTGAATGTGTTTTGTGTGTGTGTGTTTACTGAGCGTATTATTATCTCCTGACTGAACCTGCAGCAGCGTGTGCCTCAGGACGACAGATAACATCATTACAAAGCACTGCTTGTCCTAAAACCGCCTCCCTAAGGCAAACATCGCACACAATGAGACAACAGCACACCTTCACTGTATGCAAATAGCAGCTTGTTTGTTATGACTCACAAAGAAACATGTCAGCTTCACTCTGACAGAACGTAGATACTTGTATCTGCCGTATTTGTAGAGAAAAACTGCTTCACAATAAGCTACAGCAGAGCAGCAAAACAATAAACTCAGTAACTCTGGTTGCGTCCTTGCATTCTGCGTTTCAGTTCAGCTAATGTAAAGCAGGATTTGATAAGAGGTAAATTATTTCTTTGTGTTTCTCTCTTTTCTTTTAAAGCAGAAAGTGTTCTACCATTTTAGCAGCAACTGCGATGAAACTTGAGCTGTAAGACTTTCATCCAAGTGCACTTTAAGAATGGATCAGAAGGTCAATGTGTTCACATCGAGGGAAGCCATGGTGGGTCGTTTCTGTGGCCAGTATTATTACTTCAGACGGTGCTGAGTCTTTTCTGGCTTCAACATAAAAACTGTGCTGGAACAACATAACGCTAGCCAAAGGAATATTGTTTCTTTTTCCCTCTGAATGTTGTGTCTGTGTTATGAATCCAGCAGTCTGCATCTTCTCATAAAGTTTAAATCTTTGTCACAGAAACAGAGGCACAGCAAAAGTGTCCATCTCAACAGATAATGCCAGTCATAAAAAAATCCATTCTTATGAGAGGAACAATAAAAATCTTAACAAAATAAGCTAAAGAAACATTTTTCTAGAAATAAGTATCACGATATTATCCAAAGAAAGAATAACTGAAATCTCTGCAGTAGAGGAAAAAATCAACTTCAAATACCTGAAACATAGAATTTAGCAGTAAAAACCAATCGTACTGAAGTGGAATTTTTATTTTATTTTAAATAACTCAAAGACAAAACTTGATATCAAGGTGATTTTTACAGGTAGAAGTGCTGTTTGAGTCTAATATGAACAGACAGATGGGAACATTCAGCTTTAAAGATGATGCAAACCTTCCTCTGTCCATGTATGATCCGCCTGCTCAGGTAATATAATATATGAGCTACAGGTGCCATTTGTCCAGATAATAGCTGTGATCTTTCAGGAGCACTAATGAAAACTCAAAATGTCTTCGTAACTCAAACCAAGCCCTGCTGCCTTTGACTTATGACCTGGATGACATTTTATATACATTTAACACCTTTTAAGGCTTCTATAATTGAGCTACATCAATTTCGGCGATGTTAAAGGGCTGCAGACAGCGCGGTGAAAGCCTGGTGTGTGTCAGGTTGTATAATTTAAAACACCCCCAGGCTGTCCCTGTAAAAGCCAGCCGGTCTGAGACAGCAATGACGTCCTACACACATGCATGCATACGTGTGTGTGCATCGTTTTCCTGCAATAAGTAGAATAAGGTCTGACGGAGGTGAGGAGAGCCAGACCATCCTAAAAGCTTTACTTCTGCTACTGTGTGTCTGAGGTGACAGCTGGATCCTACACATCAGATTGTGGATTTTCCATTTCCTTTCTTCTCATGTTTGTCTGAAACTTTAGCTCTTTTCCATTGTCCAGAAATATTCTGCCTTCTAAATGGTTTTTGGAGGCGTTAGTGTGTATAATGACAATACCATCCATGTGACAGTGTGGTGCTGAAATATTTATTTTCCCATTTTGCCTCCTGTTCATCATACGGTATTTCTAATGAATGTTGTTTTAACCGAACAGACCCACAGCTTGATATGAGAAGCCTCAAGAATTAAGTCAGAACCGTAAAGTAAATTTGGCACATTCATGTTTTCATTTCCATTCCATGTCGAGAACCGCAAAGAGTAAACCAGTGCCTTAATTTATGATGTCTATGTGATGTTTGAACAGGTGCTGAAAAAAAGAGATGCAAGAAAGAAACTGGAAAAAAAAAAAAACATAGAAGGAAAGATGCCTGTCTTTAAAGTATCAGTAATTTGGATAGTTCTTTTTCCAAACAACTGTAAATCAACAAAAGCACTGAAAGAAACTCTTATCCCAGGTGCTAGTATTGATACTTGGGCAAGCTGTTGCAGTGATGAGGGTTGACAGTAGGATCTGTCTGGAGGGGGATCTAAAAGTTCCAGGACTGTTCATATGCAACATGTGCAAGCAGTAACCGTGATGAGTCAGGAGATCATGTGACGCCACGTTATTAACAGCAGGGCTTGTGTTACACGTTTTTGTGATGACTGATGGGTTTGTATTTGTGATTAATCCATAGATTACGACTAGGAGCAGAGAAAAAACCATCCCATTTTGTGCCAGTCAACAACCCGATTCAGCCAGTCTTCATGATGAGGATCATTGCTAGTGAGGTGAGCTCCCACCCAGAGACCACATCGTAGTTTTTACAGTGGAAGAGTCTGAAAATTCCAGAGTTGAACAAGGTGCAACAAGGGGCATGCTCATTGTTTGCCTCAATGTTCACGTAGTTGTGCGCTAGGTAGTTCTACTGTAACATACTGAGGTATCTGAGGAAAGACATGTGGTGCGAACAACCTGAACTGGTGTGCAATGTCATGTTGGTGCTCCATTGTGCGCCGTCACAGCCTGGTGATTATGCAAAATGTTTTTTGGCCACAATAACAAATCCACCAACATATTCACCCTCCCTACTTGCAAGATTTGACTCTATTTCTTTTTCCTCTTCCCCAAAATGAAGTTGAAGTTGAAGAGTTGGAGTTTTGACAAAGTTTAGCAGACTGAGCGCCCATGTCAGATGGTGCTTTGTAGGTTTACGTCACTGGACTTCCAGGTAGTGTTGCAAAAAGGCCGTGAGTGCTGTATTGCTGCACAAGGACACTACTTCGATGAAGATGACAGACAAATTTATCTCAGGTAAGGTTTTAGATTTTCATAGGCTTAGTCTCTGAACTTCTTGATCACTCTCATTATGACCTCAGGAGCAGGGACTTTTTGGGTGGCAGGAGCAAAACTTATTCCTGAATTGCATCATCAGTAAGGGAAATATTCCTCAAAGAAGATTTAGACTAACCTTAGATTGTGTGGCTATCACAATTTTGAAACTTTGAGATACAATTCAGGGATAATTTTATTTGGATGCATAAATTTTGTCTTGTACTCACCACATGGAAGACCTCAGCATCCTGACCGGTGGTGAGAACCATCTGGGGCTGGAGGCCGGATTGGAGGAAGAAGCCATGAGCTGACACCGTGCAGCCTCCGCTACAGGGAGGGGGTTGAGAACGGATATTAGTGTTAGCATCAGAGAGAGACACAGTAGATTCCCACTGGGAGGGACCTGCTGTTAGCATTAGTAGTTTAGCCACTCGTCACCTCCCACTCGTTTCCTACTGCTGTAAAACTAAAGCATTAATCTGTCTCGGCTCATCCACAGCCATCCTCTTTCAAATTCCCCCTCGCTTTCTCTCTCGTGCCTTCTCTGAGGTGAAGAAAGAGCTCATATTTGGAGGAAATTAGCTGAGATGACATTGACAAGGAGTGATATCAATAGCATTCCAGAAAATATAAATGTGTAAGCAGTTTGATGTTGGCCACCATACAGAAATGGAGATTAACAGTTGGAAAGTGGAAAGAAACTCTAAATTAAATCGAAAACCCATTCTGCATAATATGATTCTAACCTCACAAAGGAGCGCAAGGGCTGGATTTTGTTGATGATGGGGTCTTGGTTGTAGGTGAAGAACGTGGGGGCGTGGCGCTCCACTGAATCCACCGTCAGCTTCACAGGCTGCTCTGAGGGAACAGCGTGTGGAGGAGTCTTGCAGGTCAGCATGGTGGACGACAAACTGATGGTGGAGAGATGGATGGGGTCAGGGGGTGAGGGGGGAAGAGTAAACACAGAGGATATATTGTTGTGTTTAGTATGCATACAATGGAAGCTATTGTCCAAGTCGCTATTCATGCATTTCTATTACATTAGTCCTGCAGATAATTCCTGCTGCTTAGGCGGGAAAAGGAACAGAATGAGGAAAAGGGCAAGAAAAATAAGGGGAAATGAATGAAAGACCTTGAACCTTTAACCTGCCCTCCAGCTTGTGGGCAAACTGTTCTCAGGAATATTGTAATGTCAAGGCACCTTTGATGAATGTGCAACAAACGCATTCCTCTGCAGTACATACACTGATCAGCCACAACATCAAAACCACTGACAGGTGGAAGGAAGATTGAACAATATTTCAATTTTAGCTTATAACTGCAGTGGGGAACAATCACCAAATCACAAAGGCTGAAATACAGGCTATACGCTACACAACAAGTCTGGCTCAGGGTATCAACGCCTCAGATCCCAATCTGATCGAGCATCTGTGTGATTCACTAAAACAATCCTGACCCATTAAGGCCCCAAGAGGTCCTGTGTCCATGGCCTGATGGTCAGAGCTGTTTTAGTGGCTCGAGGGGGTCTCATAAAATATGAGGCAGGTGGTTTCAATATCATGGCTGATCACTATATGAATGCACAGTGCAAGCACAACAATTTGTTTCTAAGAAAAAAAGAAATTAAAATACAGAATATATAACAGTATCAGCCAGATAGAATAAAGAACAAGGATAAAACATAGAGTGTGAACTGACCTCTGGATCTTACAGACTGCCTTCCCTACAGTCACCTCTTGCTTGTTTCCAGTATCCAGAAAAGCTCCTCTGATAGTCAGCATAGTGTTTCCAGACTTGGGCCCGAATGTTGGGAAGATTTCATGGATCACAGGGTCCTGGATGTAAAGAAAACCAGACATTTTGGTATACTCTGTCTCTGTTAAATGAAGTTTCCCCATTTTGAAACTACAAACACTGCCTGAGCACAAATGATCAATTATCGATACACTGTCTATGCTACGGCCACTTTAAAACCTTGGCTCAGAGCAAGTGACCAGAAACATAGGACGCTGCTGATGACCTGAACTCATCAAGCATTGTAAAGTCGGCCTCAACTTGGTCCATCTTTAAAATGTATATAGGTTAAGCTTGATTCTTATTTGAACTTTATGACAAATCAAGTCATAAAAAGTAGGAAAACGTAGTTCTTACCACAAAACTGAAACCGTCCATCTTGGCCACCTTGTTGCCACTGGTGACCTTCACTGTGTATCCTGACGGGGTGAAGTTCCCACTGAACACTGGGGAACAGTGCATCTCAGTCCACCTACACCCGAACCCCCCCCAAAACAACACACAGACCTGGCATTATACCCTGCTGCAGCCACCCAGCATTTAGTCTAATTCAATGATGATCCAGTACCCTGCAGGAATGCACAAAGACACAATCTTCATCTGGAATTGTGTGGGCAGTGTTTTTATTTTTTCCCTCGCAATTTGTAATGAGGTTGTTTGTAGGGGCTTTTGAATGGGACATGGCCCCAGTGGATTTGGAGGGTGGAAAGTCTGGATTCAGCTATTTTTCCCAGCAATTTTTCAGTTAAGGAAGTCATGTGTTGAATGTGGCAGGCTCCAGAAGAGAAAGAGGGGGGTTGCTTCTTAACATTCTTCCTTCAACACAATAAACCCTATTAAACCCCGATAGGACGCCAGTGTACGGGACCCTTTATCTCATAAACACCCACCACTTGACATACACTCTGTCTCTCTCTGCTTCTCAAAGGTGGCTTTTCAGATACCATGCAGCGCTGTTTTTCACACACCAAAGAATGCCAGCACAACTTGTACAGGAACAAAACACATGTACACAATTCACTTCTTTTTAAATGTGAGAGCTCTATGCTCCTTGAATCAAACACACAAACACACACCTGTGGATGTTGTCTTGTCTGAGCAGTTTGCAGGGAGCTCCCGCCACCTCCACAGTTACCAGTGAGGCCTTGAACCTCTCTGACTTGTCGAAGCCAAAGTTGCGTCCGCAAACTGTCACCACTGTAGAGCCTCGTATTGGTCCAGAGGTTGGAAAGATCTAGTGTGTGCAAAAGGAATATTCACGTTAAAGATTCAGCACTTTTCCTCCCAAAAAGGTTGAGAGATTTAGAAAGTCTTGCGCAGTTTCTTAATTCCCACTACAATTTTGTTTACATTTTGTAGTAGCTGCTGAAATCAAGAGGTTTTATTCCATCCTTATTTAGACATTTATCTGACAACATTTTAAGTATATGATGCAGAAAAGTAAACTACAACACTTGGAAAACAGCATCCAAACATTGAGTTTTGTCTAAAGAACATCCATTTGACCTTTCTGCGGACAGTTTTTAAAAACTCTGTCTATAAAACACCACCAGAGAAAAAGGTGGGGTTTAAGGGTCTTCTTATCCTACCAATCCATTTTGCTGCAGTTAGGGCAGTGGAGACCAATCGTGCTTTTTCTACATGCAGACAGTCGACAGACCTGCGTGGGGTCCAGTATTACCATTAAAATAAAAATTAGCCACTGTGAAGTCCTACAATGCTGTAAAGTAGGACAGTGCAAACACATTCAGAACACAGGTTCAGCAGAGAGGTTTTATGAGCTGTTTCTGGCAGGAGAGGAGAGACAACAGTTTGAATAACTTGCATGATGTGATCACAACTGTAGCAGGTGACCCAGCAGACTGAGTCAGAGGGAAACTGAAAAGTTACTTGAGTTTGCTTTTACATTCAGATTATTTGCACAGTTTTGAAACAGCTGTGACTCGAACAATGAAGAAATGATTAATTTAAGCATTCTCACACTGAGGTGGATAGATTGGGGAAAAAAATCATGATGGTGTTTTGCGATGGACAAATAAAAAATCATGACCTTTGTGAAACAATCATAGCCATGGTAGCGAGTACCTTAGTGATGACTGGTGTGCAGTAGTCCTGGGTCCAGACAGTGGAGGGACACTGGTTCGCTCTGGTGCAGCGTCCATTACACCAGCCGCATTCTGTCACTCTTGATGACACCAAACAGGAAGTACAGGTGGTCAGCTGACCACAGCCGGGGCCAATCAGAGGGACCTTAGTGATCTAGGAGTGAGGACAGAATTTAGGACAAAAAAGAAAAATTAGCCACTTTGTTTTTTTTTTTTAAGATTACTTTTTCTGGCATTTTTGCCTTTATTAGTTAGGACAGCGAGAGAGTGAGACAGGAAAGGAAGAATGGGGAGAAACCTGCAGCAAACTGTCGTGAGCGGGAGTCAAAGTCACGACTGCTACGTCGGGGAACTACAGCTCCTATTCATGGGTCGCCCACTCAACCAGGTGAGCTATAGGGGCACCCGTTTAGCCACTTCATTACATTCTTGGGCAGAAAAAGACGGAAAGAAAAAACAAAACAATTTGGCTGCAGAATCCTAGTTGTAAGCCTGTGGGAGCATTATTCTGTTTTATCAGCTTGCTCTGCTCCCTTTTGATGGTTGTCTATTCACATAAGTTTTTGTAATCATGTCACTAATGCAAGAAATATTGAAGATTTTATTATTGTTTTTGTTCAGGGATGAACCCAGGGCTACCCAACGTGTCCAATGCAATATGCTCTCTACATGGCACAACTTTGTTTTCATTTACCATTTCATGAAGGAAAAAACCAAAAAGAAAAACAGGATATATAATCTGTGGTTCACAGCCCACCTTGTTCCCTGTGGCCATTAGCATGGCTCCATTTGCATGGCCAGAGTCCAGCAGTGCCACACTGGCAGAGACGGGTCTCGAGTCCAGGCGGATGTTGACATGGGGAGAGGCAAATCGGGAGAACAGCACCTAAAAGAGGGAGGACATATCATTGTAATCATCCTGAAGGGGCTTTTATTGTAACATAAACAAGAAACTCTGACACAATTTATCATTAGCTCAGACTGCAAGGAAAAATGAAGTCTTTTTGAGATGTTCTCACAAGGAGTGATTGTCAAGCAAACAGCGTGCGGCAAAATCTATGATTTAGATAGTTTTCAATTATTGTCAGCAATCAACAAACCAGGTTTAAATAAACATTTTAGGCAATACTTTTTAATCAAACCCTGTCACCTCACACAGACAAGGCCCTGTATCAGAATCTTGGCCTAAGGCTTTGTGTGGAGTTTGCATGTTCTCTCCGTGCAGCGTGGGTTCTCACCGGGTTGTCCCACTGCCTCCCACAGTCCAAAGACATGCTGTGGTTAATTGGTGATTCTAAATTTTCCGTAGGTGTGAATGTGAGTGTGCTTGGTTTTCTATCTCTATGTGTAGTCCTGTAATAGACTGGTGACCTGTCCAGGGTGTCCCCTGCCTTCACCCTAAGTGAGCTGGGATAAGCTCCAGCCAAACTGTGACCCTACAGATAATAAAGTGATGTACAGATAATGGATGGATGGATTTTTTAATCATACAGTCTTCAAAATATTTGCATGTACAGCGAAAGAAATGATCGTAAATGGTACTTAAACATTTAAATATAATCTGTTAGAAAGACATACCACCAAAGAAATCCACATTACCTGATTTGTTCTTTATGGTATGGCAGTGATTTGTATATTTCATCTGTTACATCTCTTACTAGAGATAAAAATGATTCATGCAATGTAAGTTTGCATCAACTCAAAGCGACGTCAGGCACAAAATGACTGACAAAGAAATTTGGTGTTCACTGTTTTTTTTTATATACCACCAGCACCCAGGTCAGATCAGGACTCCGTTTGGAGGTGAGATACTGTTACCTCTGTTTGTCACTGTTGCTATGTTTTTTTGGAACACTAGTCGTGCACTGATACAAGTTGTGAATTCAGTAAGGGGGAAAGATTATATGGGGTCTGGAATATGCAACAATAGGACAGCAGGAAGACATCACATTTTTTGGCCGACACACCTTGACTGAGAGCTGGAGGAGGAAAATGATCCAAACCGTGTCATCTTTCAGTGGGTGATGCCTTCATTTGGCTTATTTGTAAAGCAGACTCACTACTAATGGCGTCAAGTCCAGTTTCATGGTCTTCACAAGTCGTGGTTAATGTACTGACTCATTGCAGACATTTTGATTTGGCATAGAGGGAAAAGCACAGGTGTAACTAACACCACTAATTATGTGTCTGTTCCATTTAGGTGTGTATTATCAGGGGATGCAGTCATTATTAATGTCATTAGATACACATGTTTGACAAATCAAAAAGTCTGCCAGACTATTATCATTACTTTTTCTCCAACCTTTCACCATTTTGAGATGCACCTCACAAACTCTAATTACACATTTCGCAAGAATGGCATAGCACATGTCATTTCTCTGGGATGTCCTGAGCCAATGTTACGGATCAAAACTGATATGTTTATCTTATCAGCATTAACCCATTAAGTCCAGTCCTTTGTATATGTCCACTGCCATACAAGTGTCAGAAAGGGAGAGCACAAGTTGTGATGAGAGACGGAGGCCATTAGGGGAATTGAAATCTTTGTCATGGTGCCTGGTACTAACTAAACTTTTACAAAGCTTTCTGATTGTGAACATGGAACTGTCTGTAGTCCGAGTGATTACCGCCTCAGACCGCTGCAGTAGTTGTACAGCAGTGGACAGCCGCCTATAATTACTCCAACTGCTTCCATCCTGCTCCTATGAATGCACATATTTATTTAATATCTAGTAGTCAAGATTGCATGCATTTGGCAGACTGTATACTAATTGCAGTACATATTATTTAATCTAACTTCTTGCACTTGCAGAACATTCTTTCACCGACACATACTTCACGAAACCATGTCATGCACACATAGGCTCAAACAACTCCTCATGGCAACGACAAAACAGCACACCAAATTTCCCTCAAACACACATGAAGCGAACACACCTGGAGCAGCATTTAACATTTGTGGTTACGCTGCAATTACAGGCCTCGGAGCAAACAGAACAGAACAGGGTCTCTAATGGGGTGTGTGGTTTCTCCAGTTACATGAAGCCCTCTAAATTATACACACACCCACACACACACACACACACACACACACACACACACACACAGATAGATATAGCCCATGGACAAATACACTTTTTTTCCCCTCTCAAGATGGAGCTGCAATGTGATTCGTCCTCCAAAAACAAAGCACCGTGTTATGGTGTTGTCAGCAAAACAAGTCACACACACATACAGCATGAGACACACTGATGTGGCACTGCAGGGAAGAGAGTTATGGTGTGTGATTTATTCTATTGGACAAAACACTGCATGATGCTCCCACAGATTGTTTTACGGTCTTGTTGTAAGTCTCCCTGTACCAAAGCCCTCGGTAAATGCTTATATGCTCTGCATCGTGAATTTTAAATGGAATTTTGTTGGCTAGCTGATACACCGCTCCCCCTCAGAAACGGCTTGTTTTCCAGCATCATTCCTCTCACTGTTTGAGCCTCATGATCAACGTTAGCTTTGTATCAGCGAGTATAATAGGTGGCTTTCCTCTGGGGATGAAGCTATACAACAGGCATCTCTCTGGAGGTAATAGCGGTGTAAATTACAGCTTATTGTATTAAGCAGGCGGGGGGAAGTTTGGCCTATAAACACGGCCACTGTGCCATTCCCACAGTGCCCCACTGAAGTTGAGGGAAACACTTCCTGAGCCAGAATGGAGTCCAGTGGGGGCGAACAACGCTCTTTTTCTTTTACTGCCTCTATTACATGTTCCCTTTTGCCCTGTCTGCTGGGAGCAAACAGGAAACAGAAATATGTGAAAAGTTGACAGGTTCTTTTTCACGTACTAACAATGAAATGAGCTGCCACAGCAAAGACGACCACCTCTCACAGATTCTTGTTGTTTCTTAGCTTTGGACCGAGACAGCAGATGGCCGGAGGATCGTCATTTCATAAGCACGCCAGGGCGATTTACAATGGGAAAAGTGAATTAGATACTGCATTCACACCAGTAAGGGCTGTAATCTTGGATCAAGACAACATTTTACTTGGAAGTCCACAGCAACTGTTTACTACCTGTGATCAGAGAGGGAGTTAACAAGTTTACTACATCTTTATTTGGGGGGTAAAAAAAAACTGAACACAACCAAAACGGAAAAGGAAATTGTGCCCTCACGCACTCCTGTGCAAACATATCACTTTAAAGCTGACCAGAACATTGGTCTGTGATGATGCTTTCAAAGCTCAATTTGGGTAATAACATTACTGTTCATCTTTATCTAATAACTAGATAAGCTTTCTTCTTAATATGTGTTAAGAACTCATTCTATGCAAATCTATTTATCTGAAATTCTGCTTTAGGGTCGACAAAAATATGTTTACATGCTTTAATGTTCAAAACTGTGACTATTTGCCTCATACTGTACATTGCTGCAGCACCTCTTCTTAACCTCCGTAACGCTTAGTTTTAACCTGTCACTTTAAGGCTGCTCTCTAAAACAGCTTAATTTGTTCTGATGGATCAGCAGGCCATACCAAGTGAGGTAATGTTGGTTACTTACTGTCACCTCACATCTAGGAATATAAGTAGAAATGAACAAAATAAAGGTGGGCTGTGAAAGATTTGCTCATTTTTTGTCTGAGAGCATTCCAAACTAGGCACTAGGCAGGGATTATGTAAATGTGTTACATAGTGATGTAAATAAGTAACGGAAGAAAAGCCTGGACTTCAAAGGAGGTGTTTTAGGCAGGTAAAAAGCAGTGTTTTTCTCTTTAGTGCGGACTTTGTTCATTTGCAGACATAAAAGTGCTGTGACATGCTAGAGGACAGCAAAAAACCCTAAAAGCAGAATTTGGGTTGTGATTGTTCCTACTTCGATTGACTCGATGCTACTCCTAAAAAACACCACAGTTTTCAGCAGAGTCTCATTTTCAAAGTGCCACCTCGTCGCAAGACTGTTGTTGCAAATTGAATAGGAATGAGAGAGAGGATGTCATGATAAAAAACAGATTTCCTGTTCATTTTTTTAATGTTCTCTACTATCTTTCCAACAATCGTCCTTGCATTTCATTCCTTTCTCTTACTCACTAAATTTTCTTTGCTTTTGCTTGGCTTATGTCTCTCGGAAAGTATTTTTTTAACCATCTGTCCTGTTTTTTCTCTTTTCCTCTCGAATGTTTGATACCTCTCTTTCTGTCCCTGTTCACTTCCATCTCCATCAACCTGGCTTAGGTTGAATCTGGTATACTCTGGGCAGAAATTTGTTGAAGGGGTGGCGCTGCACTCGAGGTAATGTTGACAATAATGTCAACATTGGAGTATGACTAGTATCTATCAAAAGTTAATAACATTTTGTGTTTTAGTTTATTATGTCACATATCTCGCTCCTTTTTTAGTATTTACAAGTGCAAGTGAAGTCTTTTTGTAGTGTTTTATAGAAAGTTTTTAAAGTTAATGTTAATTGAAAACGAGTTGAAACATTTCTAGTGCATTAGCAGATTTGCTCACTTGTTTCAAGAAAATAAAGTATTCAGGACATAACTTTCGATAAAATGACAACTTTTGCAGTCTGGGACAGCTGGTCTCCTCTTCAGACTTTTGGCTACAACAATGAACTTCAGCCAATTCAGCCAACCACAAAAAAACAAGAAAGGACTGAAGGAGGGCCTGGGAGTGTGGTGGGGTCGGGTGGTGGTTGATGGTCGCGAAACACACAGCAACAGCTGCACGGAACACTCAGCGAGTAGAAAATGCCGTGCGAGGGAACGTGTCCGCGAAGCCCGCCGTTCAACCATTAACGTGCCGTTCGGCTTGTAAGCCCCCTGGCAGCCCACTAGCACCGTCTCTGCCCTCCCTCCATCCCTCCCTGCCTTTCCGTGCAGCTGTCAGCCCTTTTTTCCACGTCTCTCTTGCCATTTTTTTCCCTCTTGCATGTCTTTTCATTCTTGTGTTTCAAAAACACGTGAGGTAATTCAGCTTTTACTTTGGGTTTCATTCCATTTGCTATAGTTTCTTACTGATGCACCAATGCAACGTGACTCACTGCACTTCACTCTGCAGCTGCAACCGCCGCATGCAGAGTGTTTTATTGTTAGAGTGGACGGCGAAATAACAAAACACCACATGAAAAGGGAAAGTAGTAGTAGTGAGTCACAGTCTGAGATGCAGCAACGCAGGCCTGTCATACTGAGTTGATTACGCTCAATGCCAAAGTGCTTTATTTTACCTTGATAATCAGCAGTTCTAATGACTGTTGTGCAAGTAAGGCACCTCTAACAGGCCAAACTCTCATTTGAACTGCAGGTGCACTGGCACTAAAAGCTACAGAATTTTCCATGTGCTATTTATCAGCCTGGAAAGTCATGAAAATATATCTCAAACTGGATGATTTGCATGTTTATATATTTATCAAATTGGAGTAAATTTGGCTAAAAAGAACATCTTTTTACAGTTATGCAACAGTGCATCTCTAAATCCCAAGTACACTTCTATGTAACCTATGCAAGAATCTCACACAGTTCAACCAAATTCAGCCTAATTTGAACCCGTTTATCAGAATATGTTTTGACCTATAAATTACAAAACCAGTACTTACTTCAACTTTAAATATTTGCTAGAGGGGGCCCTGATAAGACTATAGAAGCACTCTCTGACAGCAAAAACTGCAGTATCTTAGTTTCCGTTTTTGTCCGTTTTGTCAGTTTTAATTCAAGCCTGTCCTCACAGATATTTCTGAAGCAAAAAAAAAAAAAAAAAAGCACATAATTGTTATAGATAAAAGGAAACCAGTGAAGGAACTCTCAGTTTTGGACTTCAGTATCACTAAGAAAAATACCTGTGCAAATATAAAATACCTTCTAAGCAAATATAAGAGAAATGGCTCTACCAATAAATGATCCACATTGTTTCTGACAGATCTGCTTCTTGTTGGAATCAGCCTTCTCAAACAACATTTTTTAAACAACATACAGAGGTATACATGAACAACATTAACTAGGAGCCACTAGTCTCTGCCCTACTTTTATAACACCATCCCCTGACTTAAATACCCTAAAACTAAAGAAGTAATAGAGACTTGTCATGGAGGAGACACTGAAAACAGCTCAGGAGAGTGGAATCCACTGCTGGTTTGTACACTGATAGACTAAAGGGCCTATGTTTGCTCAGATGGCAGACTGGACCTTTTTTGGAGGCTCACTGAGCATAGTTCAAAGGTAAGCAAATTGTGCAAACAGAAAAATCCTGGTGCTTGGTCATAGTTTCCTCCAACCTGCTTTTAGCAGAGGCACCTGCAGCTGCCTGTCTCCAGCAGTGCGCTTTCACTCCTCACGTACCAACATCCTGCCACATTTACATGAACAATGACAGAGGAAAACTGCACTGGCCACAGTAACCTCAGGGTCCCTGTTTACGCCAAACTGCTTGCATTTTACAGGCAAATTAAGACCCAACCATCGACTTCCTTACTTGTATGTGGCGTCCATCGGCAGTTCCTAGGTATGCTATGACGCGACCATGGACTGGTACCACGGTAATCGAGGTAACCAAGGTGTTTGTCAAGTCTTTGTGCCAGTACTCCAACCTCTGGACAAACTGGGTCACCTGCAGATGGTACTTGCCCTCTTTCCCTTCATGGATTCCTTCGTGCAGGTCACAGTCGTCTGATGAACTCTGAAAGAAAGCAAAAGTGTCAGTGAGAGAAAACTCACTGTACCTTAGAAATAACAAAATCTACAGTGACATATCAGTGAAGAGAGGGATTTCTCTTGTGGTTACAGGCATGACAGTAATATGGCATAGGATGTAGCCAAGAACTGCCAGCAACATCACTGTGGTCATGTTCAACACTAAAAACACATATTTGAGGAAACTTCTAGTCAAAAATCATTAACCTCAAAACATAAAAATCTGGAGGAATGATGAAGGAATGCTGATCACCAAACATTTGACAATGCACTGTCAAAAGAGTCTGAGATTGGATTCCGTTATCCAAACACACTCTCCTTCAAACCACCCGCTATATAATATCATGTTGAACTATGTTCTTTCATATCTGCCCTGATGGGGGAGGGTTGAGAGCCAAACCTCCTAAGCCCCCCTTAGCTACTCTTTCATCAGGCCGTGCTCGTAATGGAGGTCTCGGCGCAAGAGTACCTCTAGGGCAAGCACAAGCTTTGTTGAAGAGCGGCTTGAGGATGGCAAGATTTCATGGGAAACAGCGAGAAGACTTTCATGCTGTTTTTCATTCCATGAAATGCTTTTTCTCTCTCCGACTGTGAAACCCCCCCTTCTTCTCCACCCTCCTCATTCTGAACTTCAATCTTTTCACATGAGTTTAGAACTAAAATCTGTTACCCCGGCTCCTGTCTTTGGTTTTCAAATGTCGCTGGGTTGTGCAGATTGTTGTGTCTGGAACCTTTGGAGCATACAGTGAAAGCAGAGACTGTAGCCAAAGTTGGATACAGGGCCTTTTCTCTATCAGTGACCCCCTCCCTCTCCCCTTACTGCCCAGCCCTTCTCTCTCTGCTCTGGCTCTTTTTGTGTTTAGTCATGGCCTCCTGTCCCAGCCTCAGGTTTCATTAATTATTAATGACCCAGAGGGTGGCGGGTCTCTTGTGGCTCTTAAGATCCTTGACCTAGCTGCTTGACCAGGCCTCAGCTTTCTGTTGTTTTCTCAGCTTCAGTGGATGATGACCTCTTCACTTGAGTTGCAAGAAGAGAGGAAGGAGTACAGGTGGAATGATTATTGTAGTGCTATTAGTGCATACATTATAAGCAATTTTTAGCTGATTCCTTATTTTGACCTTTTATTGTGCCTTGTATTATGCAAATGCTGCTTTTGATCATCTCGTGATCTCTATCTCATGCCATTCCTGGGTCATTTTGTGGTTCGTGTGGAAGTTGCTGCATCATTTGTTTAGTGTAGCTCTCAAAGGGAAGCTTTGATGAGGAGAACAATAGTGGAGTAATAAATCAGCAAAGATTTTTTTTTTTATTTCTTCCATGATGACGTTAGCTGAGACGAACTGGACCCCATGAAAAGGAAAGGCGAAGAAGGCAGAAAAATCTGGCTAACTTTCAAGCATGCAGCAACAGACCTTGGTTAAATTAAATATCCTCGAGGCCAGTGACTGCAGTTGGAGAGACAATGGCAAAGTCAAACCCAAGGAAAATGTGGAGGAAATTGAAAGCTGGCAGAAAGATTGATTGTTTTGATGCCAAATGCACAGCTGGCAAGTGGTTAAGCCAGCTGATCTGCACTGAATTACTAAGTGCAAAAAGAAGAAAAATAGTTCAAATTGGATAAAGGATGACAGTTAGTGGCTGAAGCTGATTTAAAATTGGATAATGATAAGGACACGTAAGAAAGTAGACACGTAAGAGATTGACAGAGTCTGAGAGTTAAGGCTGATGAAAATCTCCTTGTCTTCAAACAGGATGAAAGGCTGTTTCTGATGTGTTTATCTTTGTATGTGTGAACACCTTTACAATGTCTTCCTCTTCCAGGAAGTTCCGTTTAAATTACGATCCATCACAAGTCCTTTTCGCACTTCCCGAACTGAACAGCTAGCACTGAGCACACATTGAAAAGCATAGGAACATGCCAGAACTCTCCTGACTTCTCTGTGCAGCAGATAGAGACATCACCACTGCAAAGATTATGCCACGCGGCTCAAAAAACAGGCCCCAGGCTGATTATTTTCAGAGCAAACAAACAGGACTTTGGGGTGTTTGTTGAAGCGGAGCAGGACGGTGGGAGGACGAACTGAAAAGGTCTAGGAGGCATTCCTTTGCCTCTGCTTAGGTATTCCTGAGGATCAAGGCAATGAAATTGGACAGTGGAAAGACTGTTTTGACAAGCTTCGTTTGAAGCTTGGCTGCTGTTATGCTTGGATGTTTCTTGGCATGAAGACAGGGAGTTTTAGAGACCGAACACTGACACATGCCATGGAGGCAAACAGGTTCCCCAAGAGGGTGTAGTCTCTCACAAGGCTTGATAAGGACCTCAAAAATAGATTTTTAAATTCAGAGAAACAGAACCACCAAATAGCAGAAGACCCAAAGAATTTGAACAAGAGTTTGCAGTGGCCAGACATGAACAGCAGTTTTCACAATGAGCTTGACGCTAAAAAAAATCAAAAAATAATTCAACAATACCTGTACAGGAAAAAGGAAAAGTTCATCTTCAATTGGCCTGTAACTCTTTTAATGGTCGCTTCAGAATAGAAGAAAATTAAGAGTTACTCATGATATGTTGCCAACGATAACAACGGTATCACAATACAGCCGTACCCGATACACTGAAGAACAATCATTGACAATACACCTCAATATCTGCGTAAGCGACGAAGGGAAAAAAAAAAACAATGCAAAAAAGGCAAAAAGGAAGAATTTTGTGGTAAACCTCCACACAGTGTGTACCTATGTTTTGTTTTCTTTCTTTACGGTGTATCAAGGTGTGATCATTCCTTCATACTTATGTGGTTATTTTAAAGTTGAGTCTTTTATTCCTGAGTAGGTCACTAAAATGATCAATAAATAATAAATATTGACTAAAAGGAAACATCTTATCAGCATAGATCTTTTTAGCTCTATGGTCCAGCCCTACCTGTTGCACCATCTCTCGATGATCTCCATTGAAATTGAGGTATTAGTTGTGTCCACTTTTCATTAACAGTCCTGTAGTTTTAGCACTGATGACAAAACAAGCCATCATCTGACAGTATGTACAGTTTCACTAGTAAACTCTGATTTATCAAAAACCTCATGCTTCATTAGAAGCTTAAGTTGAGTTTAAGGCAGATCTTCATGTTTCTGCTACATTCATCTTTTGGAAGATTTATGGTGTTAGCAAGTGCTCCGTATGTTCTACACCTTTCAAGCCATTTTGTGAACGTGTCTTTCAGCCATGGAACAGGCACCATGGGGCACATACGTGAGATATTATACACCTCTCGCCCCACACTTAACCAGGAGCCATTGTCCCCAAAACAACGGCACTGCGATAGGGTTTCGGTGTTGTGGAGCTCCCAAAGCCTGCGGCACTGCTCAG
The DNA here is from genome assembly GCF_000690725.1 of Stegastes partitus. Classification (NCBI taxonomy): domain Eukaryota; kingdom Metazoa; phylum Chordata; class Actinopteri; family Pomacentridae; genus Stegastes; species Stegastes partitus. The sequence goes on along the minus strand of NW_007577843.1, from coordinate 141,787 downwards.
CAGAGTCAAGAGGAGGGGTGAAAGGTGATCCACGTAGCCTAATGTCGTTTTCATACTCTCACTGTGGCCCCTGGGTCCTGTGTGAATAGACACACTAATGCCTGAATTATAAACCGTGGACTGGGTTACTGGCAAACGAGGCTTCGGATACGCACACTGTCTGTGCAGTGCAAAAATAGGGTAAAGGCGCTTGTGCTAATGTACCAAAATACACATTGTGTTGCAGAGGCTTAGCCCCGAGTTAGCAGACTTGCACACATGCACAAACCCACGGAGTCTGTCTCATTGCTGGCCGCTCAGCTGGCGCTCTCACTGGAATAACAGACCTCTGACCTGCACAATGCTTGTGCAATTGTGCGCTCCAGACTGCAGAGTGGTTTTGTTGTCGTCGGGGTGTGTGGAAATGCACTTTCTAGAGAAAGTGAAATGCGAAGGAATGCTCAGGCCGCATGTGGGCTTGTGGTTGTGTTTGTGCATGTGTGCGTGTGTTGGGGGGAGGGTATTGTTGCGGTGGTGTTGGGACACACATTACAGTAGTCCACCTGGACTCAGTGTGCACGATACTCTGCAACCTGACTCTCAGTAGCTGTAACAACCGTAGTGTGTGTCTGAGTACATAGGTGGCACATGCAGTCATGTGTTAATGTGTGCTTGCATGTGTGTGTGTAGTAGAGGATGTTAGGGGTGTTAGGGACAGTTAAGGGAGTGAGAGATGCAGACAAAAAGGCGAAGACAGACCCCGGCGCTTACAATGCAGCTGGTCTTGCCCTCGGGTGGCCCCCCAGACGCCAAGCAGGACTACAACTTTGTTTATAATGGGGTCCCGAGGTGGGCACGGCCAGGGGCAGAAAATGGCCTCACACATAAACAGGTCCAACTGAAGACAGGGAGAATACGTGATGATTATAGTAAAATAGTAGCGGAAAAAACTGAAGCGGACTTTAGGGACGCATTTTCCTTTTACGAAGTCTGAACAACTACTGTTGTTCTAGAACTTGTGGTGATGTAATACGACTAACAGTGATATATCACTTTTTAATCATTACACAGTGTTTAGTCTAATAGATAAAGATTGTAGACGAGACAGTGGAACATTTTTCACAGACACACTCTACTTTTGGAAACGCTATTTCAACCCATTTCACACATCTGATTCCAAAACTGGACACCTTGAAAAAAAAAAAAAAAAAGAACAAATAATCTGTTCTCGTTTTTCAAACTGATAGATTAAGACACATTAAGCATATTTAGTTAACCTCCTGTTTCTCCTCATGTTTCATAGCACACAGGTTGTTGGATCCACAGATAATGGATTCTCTATGTGGCATAAAAAATGTGAATTTGGATTCATTTAGTCATTAGGCATATATGAATGTTTTCCAAAATAGGCAGTGCTCTGAAAATGGCAGTCATCCTGCTGTCGCTTACTGCGGCTGTTTGAGTGCAGCAAACTGGAGGTTTCTAAAATCACCGCTTTCCAAAAGACATCCTTCATGTAAAATTCCATGACTGTCATTTGCCAGCCTCTGAGGCTGCAAGCAGCAACTCCTCTGAAGTCTTTCCTCAGTGCCTGAAGAGTGAGATACATATATTTACAGTAAAGGCAAAGCAGATGCAGTACTCAAACTGAATTTTGTTTTCCTAAAATTAGCAATGCAGTGTTTTAGGCTTGAATGTAATCTTCAGGTAAATACGTGAAAGAAAGACTTCTTCCTCCTATGCTCTGTGTGCTGCCTGTGTCCTGCATCTGCCCCTAACTGTGATGCAACAGACAAACATCCCACCATCTACCTTTACTTTCTACAAGAAATGTGGAAAAAAAGAAGTTGCTTTAATCCAGCCCCAGTGTTTCTGGATTACTAACTTTACCAAAGACAAACTGTTCAGATATCTCAGCTTCAGTAATCTTTTTGAACTTTTTCAATCTGTTTTCAGGGTCACTATTGAAACTGCACTTAATACATGTTTAATGATCTTCTACTTCCTACAGACCCCACAGATCATTGTGTAGTCCTGAAGTTGTCGGAACACCAATGTGGCACATCTGGCCAGGCTCTCGTATTTTATCTTAAAGTGGGTTTGTTATAATAATACCACGTTAGAATTTTTCTTGTCAAACATGGAGTACCTCAGAGCTCTGTTTCTGGCCCTCTAGGTTTTCTGTCTTTATGTTTGACATCTTCCCCTCATAGTCTTTGTCAAATTATGTGCACTCCTTAAACTTATTTCCCCTGCTACACTAAAGATACTCAGCTGTGTGGCTGTAAACGCAGATAACCATTTTCTGCAGGGACTGTCCACACTGCAAGCACATCTCCTTCACCATCCCACCTTCATAATTCATCATCAAAACAGTTGTAATTGAAGTAGTCGCAGCCAGACTTTGATTTCTACATGCTTTCCATCAACAGTGCATAAACACAGTAGGAAGTTCTACATTCTCCAGAAATCCTGTGCTATGTCTGCGCACTGTGCCCGACACGCCTCAAAAATAATCACACTGCCACAAGTTACAGCCCAATCTGTAAGCTCCTATATCGCTGTGTGTTTTTCTGCATTCAATGTAAGATGCAATGTCAGTGTCCATGTAGCAGACTGGTGCATACCTATTGTGGTATGAACAGATTTTTCTGTAAGGGCTGCTCTCTAAGAATGGTGGTGCTACGTTGTTTTTTTCTGCCCTCTCTTTTCATCAGCATTTAAACAAACCTGTCAAAAGTAGCCTTTCACTTACAAAATATGGTCAAAATTCTTATTTCATAGCCAATGGCAAGATCCTTTTTCCCACCTTTGTTACAACCAGATGTGATAATTGCAGCGTTTTGTTTTCAGACTTGCCTCTCCCTGGTACTAAATCTAGAACAAACATCTAGAAATTGTGACCACATTTGACCACATTACAACAGTTTTAGCTTCCCTTCATTTACTCTCTCTATGTGTCAGTTTGGATTTTAATGAGCTTCTGCTGACGTACAAAATTCTAAATGGGCACATCCTCTTGGATCTGTCAGATCTACTTAAACATTATAATCTATCCCATGCTCTTTGTTTTAAGGCCACACGGTTCTAGATTTAAAAAGAAGTCAGCAGGCTGCACATGGCTGAAGAACTTTTTTAACCAAAGACTTTAAAGTTGCCCAAACAGTTAGCTGACCATTCCACACAAACGAAAATGATGGTGTTCACGATGAGATATTGTGTCCTTTCCTGTGAAGGAATGCAGCCTTTGCATTATTCATACACACAACATGTAATTTGCATTTCAGAGTTCATGCTTATTTCATGAAAATTGCTGAAGCTTGATGGGAAACTCTTTCGTAGCAGAGAAGAAGTGAGGGAAGATGGCACGATTGTTTTTTCTTATTTTTCAAATATGTCAAACAAATCACTTCCTGCACAAAACTCTTCCTGACCAAATGAAAAATTCTCACGCGCTACAGACAGATGGATACTCTCATGTTCAGCCCAAATACGGAAAATAAAAACTTAATGTTTGATGAAAATGTTACAGTCTTGCCCTCTGTCTCTCTGGTTGGCCCTGAGTTCAATTTTGTTCCTCATCCTCCTCCAATTCTTCTCACCACAAACCCCCTTCCTCTCTTTTTGTCTATTTCCTTTACCTCCATGTACACACACACACAAACACACACACACACACACACACACACACACACACCCACACACACACACACACAAACAGTTCATTCTAAATAATAATGTGCTGCTGTGTGTGTGGTTTTGTGTGTGCTCTTTTGGCTTCTCCCACAAAGGAACAATACAGCTTCCAGTCTCCCAGCGCCACTAAATCACCTTAACTGTATGAAACCTGGCTGGGTGACTGATGATCCTGCATCCTCTGTCTCCTCTGCCTGCAATGAAAGACTAAAATATCATCTCTGAGAACACAGTTAAGGACGATTTTTCACCTCTCCTTGACACAGCAACTTCTTTCCCCCTGCAAGTATCAACATATTTTCCTCCTCTTCTTCTCAGAGATTTATGTGATTCAAAACAAGGGTAAAAATGATGGACTGCTGAGTTCGGTGATCTGGGGGCCAAAAGACACTATTTCTGCTCTCAGAGAGCTTCTTTGATTCCTCCTAAAAAGCAACAGCACATTCTTCAGCTTTTCAGAGTTGTCCAGCAAATATACATTTCGGTCAGACTGACACAGTAGCTAAAGTTACAGTCTGCAGATCAAAGGGAATTAAATCGGTCAACTCCTTTGTACATTGTTGCATTCACAAATGAAGTATTAAGAAAGAAGGTTTTCACATGGAAGAGTTTCCAAAATTATTCTGTGAGGCCAATTTCAGTGTATTTACATACCAGATGGGTCTATTTTTCCATCCATGACTGATATGAGGTAACATCCATGCAGCTCTCATCCTAGGTGTTTCATAAAAGTTTCGGACATATGAGATACATTACACCTTATAAACTTGGCTTGTCATGCTTGGCTTGCAGTTTCCACATGAAACATACAGTAAAACACTCCTACTGGACTCATACTTTCCTCCTTGACTTTTATTTGTTTAAATTCTGTGGTCACATCGATATTTGTGACATCTAGTGTTCTACTTTTACATTTTCATTTACATTTCATTCAAATGCACAGGAACCAAAGTTGTGCATTTGTATTTGCAGAAATTATATTTTGTTTTGGTTTTATTGTCGCCACCATTGTTTCACATTTTAGGCTGCTTTAATAGAGGGTTTGTTCTCGGGGTGTGGGGTTGGGGAAGTCACTGCTGTAGTAAAAAGAAAGGCTGTAATTACGTACGTCAGACAGCTATTCCACCTTCCCGACCTGCTGCAAAGACTTTTTTCCTGCACCTGAGCAAGCTTGTTGTAACAGTAGCCTACTAGAAACAGCACACAGTTGCGAGGCAGAGGTGAAAATATTTGCAGCACATAGATCACTCCAGGTTTGACATAACTTCAGCTCAAACAGCTACTGATTTGTTAGTCAGTTTCTTTGTCGTGCCGTTGCTCTTTCTGGTAGCTAATGTTCTGTGTCACAGCGCTGGACCAAGGACCAGCAGTTGAGAAACACTGCTTTTACAGATTGGATCACAGTGAAACAATGACTGGGCCTGGGAAACAAAATGATATGTACCAGGGAAAAACTCTTCATAAACAGCAAGAAAACGCAACTTAAATGCATCGGATAGATGAAATTATATCATGTTGATGTTTTTGCAATATTTTTCTACTGTGCAGAAGTTCGCTTGGAGGCCTGTGTTCCATACATGCACAGCAGGTTATATGTACCTATATCTGACCTTGTAGCATAGTCAGTGGCAGACGGTCCACGAGGTCACAAATTTTGGACTGCACACAGACATTCGAACACCCACAGACTTTGGGAGGTGACAAAATTTACGCCACCTGGACGTACTTGCAGACATGGATATATATGTATAGCATAACACTGGCCTTAATCTTCGCCCTGGCCACCTTCTGTGCACCTGCTCCTCCACCTTGCTTTCTTTATTAATTGTGCATCAAGATGAGATCATTCCTTTAATAGTCTTTATTTTTATTACTATATGTAAATGCATTCAGTTGTGGGCTTTTCATTGTTGTGTTACCTGAGTACCTTGATATTAGGCCAAAGCAGTTAAATTCTCATAAACCAGTTTTCCTCTATGTTAAACATAGGACATTAAAAAATGATGAGTAATTATAAACATCAACTGAAATGAAGCATTTTACTATGATTAACTCTTCAGCTACACCACCCATCACTAACAATGACTCTGACACTGAAGCGTTGACTTTCAGCTTTAAAAGATCACTACACATTGCAATGCTCATCCTTTCTTGTGATAGCAGTATCTGACCATGTTTGAATTTGGCCATGTTTTAAAACAGTCAGAAATTCCCTGTAATACAGCAGAGATCAATTCTGTTTGTAATGCTTACATCAATGAAAGCCAGAGAAGTGTCCTGTCTTCTGTCTTTGCTGTGACAAGATTACATACAGAAAATTTCCACGTAGGACAGTCCTGTTGAAGTTTTCACAGTAAATAGCATTTTTTCAATAGTGGACGTCCTACAGACAAATTCACATTCACCGCAGCAGTATTGGGGCTCAGGCTGGCATCTCAAAACTAGGACAAATAAACCAAAACTGCCTGAATGTCTGCAGTAGATTTGCAGGTACATGAGGAAATATGGTTCTGGTCATTTGAGAAAGTTTACATTTGCCTCAGATGAATGTTTTAAGTACTGCAGTGCTTTTTATACATAGTCCTTCAGAGTAAAAAGGCCGACAAGTATAATGTAGATGAATATGGATGTGTACAACTCTGAACACGCTGTCCTAAGACTTTCTGACTGCACGGTAACTGAATGAACAATGATGCAGGGTAATTCTGGGGTTCAAATGAACATCACATCATGCTTTGCTTTCTCAGACTGAAAATTACTCACTCCGGATTTTATTTTAGAGCATTAATGTCTTTCTGAGGCCACATCGATCTCCAATCTGACAGCTGAGGGGAGCGATCAGTCGTATTTACTGAGGCTGTAGGCCATTCCTACATGTGCTCTTAATTACAGAAACACATGAACGTAAAGGGGAGGGTGATTTAGTGTCGAGGCTGCTTGGGGGAGTTAGCACCAATCATCTACCCGCATGACTTTATTAACATTAGTGTTACCCTTTCACATTGATTGAAGTCAGAGGGGGGTTTAAAAGTACAGCTGTTCTGCCATGCACACACAACAGCTTCACTTAAAATGTCAAAACCATTGGCTCTTTATGCTGAGACGACCTACATTCAATTCAAAGTGGGGATATAAGCACAAGTTCTAAAAAGATATATGCTGACAAGTTATTCAGCCAAATCTCTTTTTTTTCTGAAATTCCTGCTTCCAAGGAGTCTGGAATAATCAGATCCATCCACCGGTGCAGACGCTTGGCAGAATCTTCACAGTGAAGATTTCGCTGTGAGCAGATATTGCCAAAAACAGCTCCTCAGGCCTTCTTGCTACCATTTAGAGAATAGAACATTCATGACTATAAGTGGTTCTTTCTGCCTCTCATTTTTCAGATTTGAGAGACGAGCTTCTATCTTAGAGGCAGCAGGGTTCTTGCTCATCCGTGAGGTAGGCAGGGAAATGGCAGCTGGAAAGCTGCAGCCCAGCAGCAGCCGTTGAGGAGCAGCCAGATAACCTCAGGTTGTAAACAGCACCGGCCTGCGTTTCAGCAGCAAGACAGCTTATCAAGCAAGGGTCAACATAAGGTCTGAACACACGGGCCTCCTCATCTCAGCATGGTCCTGGATGAGATGAGATCACTGGCAGGCGCAGCGCTGGCAGAAACGCTGTGCTCGTACTCATAGCAGAGCTCAGATCAGAGCCAGATGAAGAGAACCAAGCAAATACGACTGCAGAACGACTGACAGTTCAGGGAATGTTTCTTTTATTGCTCAGCTGCACAGCCTTTCATATTTGTTTCTTTTCACCAAGTGACAGAAAATAAAATGCAATATTTCAGCTGCTTAGCATGAAAATGGCAGCACTAAAAATAATCAAGAAGTCCCATTGAAATGCAGTCCAAACCTCATCAAAAAAACTACTGAAAACAGACATGCTTTTTAATGGAAGCAGATTTTTATGAAGTCACCGTAAAATATTTCATAGCATGTCGTGACAGCTTGCAGGTGGCAGCCATTTGTGCACGATGCAAAAGACAAATCAGCATTGCCTCTGTCCTCAGAGAGCTGACCACAAGTGCAACAATGCATCATTGTGCTACTTTTTCACACTTGTAAAACTCCTGGAAGTTGGCACCAGACCCTGCAGTGTTGCTCAACCCTCTTCTCACACACTTGTACACATATATATGAGAGATCTTCAGGGATCAGGCTCTGAATAATGTTGCTGCATCTGCTTGTACTCACTTACTGAGCTACCAAACCTGAAGCCAGAATATTTAATGCTCCGAACTGGAGGATCTCAGCACACTGACTTTATGATGAGGGCTCGGTTCCATGTTTTACTTTAAAATGTGCAGACTGGAAGGTGTGTGATGCAACCCAACAATGTTATTTTTGGGGGGGGAGAGGGGAGAAGGGGGAATTTGAAAGTAAACCAGAAATCAGATTTTTTTTTTTTAAACAATAAACACAGCAATTTGGTCAGGTTTGCAAACCTAACGAAGAATAATTCAGTATCCCTATAAAACTAAATATAGCTAACAGCTGTTTTGGAAAAGCACCCTTTACGCTATTTTTACGTCTACTTAAACCAAAGTCCTCAAAACAATCTTGGCAGAGTCCAGCTGCTTACAAAATCAGGCTTTTGACCGTAAAACGCACTGCTCATTTCCAAGAAAAGCTACTCAGCTCTCTCAGGTGTGAGCTTGTTTCCTGCCGCTATATGATTCAAGCCAGGATCACAGATGAGGAGGATAAGATCAAAGCCTGTGGAGACAATATCTGCGGTGTCCCACGGACTGACTAGATAGCTTCTCTGTTTGTGGTGCATTGTTTGGGAGCACAGCAGGGTGATAAAAGCCATACCAGTGTGCGGACACAGAGATGGAGAGGAGGGTTTATACTCCTTTTGCCTCCATTACTTGAGTACACATTCAGGCACAATCCCCTGCTTGCATTGTGTGAGGAGGATTACTCGTTGAATGGAATGGGGGGATTAGTCCTCATCTGAGGTGAGACCTTCCTGTGGAATGACATGGTGTCCACTTCTATTTGGTTTAAAAAAAATGTAGGTTACTTGATTGGGTTATCTGTGTGTTCAGGAAGATGTTGAAAAACATGATAAGGGAAATTCAGCAGTCCATCCAGAGCAAAAGAACTGTAAAGGGTCAAAAAGCATTCTAGTTATGGCATCTTTTCCTTACCTTTTTGTAATTTGTTTTATTTATCTAGATTTTGAGATATTTGTATCAGCAATTTCTGCCACTGTCAGTACTTTTGTGTCTATATAAATATCATTTTTCAAAACTAAAATTCAGTTACCATTCATTGTATTTGGGTGGAGCCAGAAATCTCTCAAAGAGATGCCTTCTGTGCATGGTGTCAGGTTATGAATGTGGCATCAGCAGGTAAATAACAGCCAGTATGCAGGGCACAACTCAGAAGGGCCCTAAATTGCAGAGGTTGGGCTCTGATCCCCAGCTCCTTGGACAACACACTGACCCCAGGTTCCCTTTGGTCAGGTAGGTGGCTTCCTTCACTCGCTCTGATTTTCATTGTAGAACAACCATTATGAGTTAATGTGCATCTCCAGCATGAACTGGCTTGTTTCTGTCTGCATACGCACTACAACAATTCCCAAAGCTTGAGAAATATGGAGATGAGGTAATCTTTCATTTCTGTCTTCCCAGCTTTTGTGGCTGCAGGCCTGCTGGGATCATTTGCTGCTCTAGTGAACTTTGTGATTATGAGCGTTTCAAAGGGGCAGACTCAGGCCTTATGACAAAGCTTGAAGGAGCCAGAGCCAAGGAAGTAGAATGATCTGGGGTCGAGGTGAGGCCGCTGCTCAGGACAGCAGCAGAAGGAGAGGAGATTGCTTTGGGTCCTTCATTTAGAGCACGGGGGCTGACAGATAAGCATCCACATGCCTCATTTCAGTTGAGAGCAGGATATCACCATGTGGTGAAATGGAAGAGTAGGAGGCATGCAGCTGATTAGGAAATAGCTCAGGGGCCTTGACTCATAAGCTCAGCGGAGCAAAGCTCCTCCATATTTGACACTAAACAAGTGTATCATGAATGGCTTCTGGCACTGTTGGCAAGTGGCTCCGTGCTGGTAAGAAAAGCATTTAAGAAATCAAATCAGAGATGAAACAGTCAGCAGGATGGTATTTGAGCAAAATATCTCATTTGCAACACAGTGTCAAAACAGAAAAATATGACTCGGACACAGTGATCACCAGAGCACTTTGTGGAAGTGGCTGGAAGCAAAGCACTTCATCCTGTCTTGTATCAGCCAAGCACAGCAAATGATGGATTTCAAAATGCACCAAAACTGAAATGACTGATGATTTTGGAACAAAAAAATTATTAAAGTAGTCAACAAAGCCTCGGAGAAAAAAAGTTCAACAAAAAAAGAAAAACCACCTCTCACAGACCTGATTGACACTGTGACCTACATAACAATGTTCCACCTGTGGGTCGTACATTACAAACTTATCTAAACCTCGTGAAAATCGCCAAAAGTATAGAAATAAAGTTTAAACTGTTGTGAATACCCCAAAGATAAATGTTGTTGACAGGGTGCACCAGACATCTAGAACATTTCTATTTGATGACATGCTTATAAAAAACATTTAATCTTTGGTTGGCGTCTAAACATGACAGCGTGTGCATAAATGAAGGAGAGTGTGGCTGACTTGCAAAACAGGAATTGTGGCTGTGCGTAAAAAACTGCTTTCAACACTGAATAAGAAAAGTTGATACTGTCAATCAGTGAGGAAAAAGATGATTATAACAACCATAAAGTAAGCAAGAAACTAAAGGAGAATGCTGCATGTTCAGGGGTTCGACTGCTTGTTTTGTCCCACTAACACAGTAAACCCCAAAGATATTACATTTCTAATCATATAAAGCAAAGGAATGTGTCAAAATGTCACATTTGAGATGGAGATTAAACATAAGGAGAAGAGAAAAAAACTGTAAGTGATGGTTGTTTATTGGACAGAATGGTAGTTAGCAATAAAAATCTTAACAGCTGTGGCCTAAATTTAACAGTATTTGGCTGATGTTTGGTTGGTTGTAATTTCCCACCCAGCTTCTTGGAAGACAGCTTGCAGGCACTGACGGTTTGCACATTTACTACACCACTCTTTATCTAGAGAACAAAGATAAGATGTGCATACAAAAGCCTATGCAAAAGGATTTACACACACTTTCCAGCAAAACAAGAAACTGAAGTCCTGGGCTAATGATTAACTCTGCAGATTCAGAACTAAACACTGACATTGAGTGAATGTGAAATCATGTAGAAAATCGCCAGGAAATGCCTGCAGACATGAGCAGGCTCACAGTCATCTGGTGCAACTGAGATAGATGAATAGAACTGAAATAAGGTTGCTGCAATCTTTGCATGACAGTTTTATCTTGTGCTATCTAAAAATGATGTTATTTTTTTATCTGTAAGGTGATCATTAGTCAAGTATTGATCGAAATTAATGATCCGTTGAAGCGCGACCTGTGGGATGTGATGCCTGGCACAGCTTCAAGGTGAGGTTATATCAACGGGAAACTTTTGTAAGCCATGACATTAGATACATGTGCCTTTGTGTTGTTTTTGCCTGCTTGCAGAAGAACCTGTCTGGACACGACTGTCAGGTGACACAACGGCCCACCTGAGAGTGGAGGGGTGGAGGGCACGCTGCTGCCAGCTCTCCTGAGGTCTTCTTATGGGCCAGTCAAAATTTCTAGTGTTTTCCACAATGTTGTTATACGTAAACAGTCGCTTAGATTGTTCTGGCAGATGCTCTCAAATGCGTGATATGGCCTAATGATTATTTTGATCATCAGTTATTCTCTTGATTATTTTCTCAATTAACCGTTTGGCCTCGATGATATCAAGATGTCATGAGCATATTGAAATTGTTTTGTGTGATCAACTGGAACTACTGAATGTTTCATTTGGCCTAAAATACTGACTTCACTTATTGATTGTCAGTTAACTCATAGTCGCTGATACATTTTCAGTTGATGGAGAAATCTATCAATGCTGAAATATAAGCTAAATGAAATGCTGTTTGTGTCAGACTTTATGAGGCTGTGATCAGCTGATCTGTCAACAGACCAACATATGTGTCTGTCTCTGTACGTACCTGTGTGTGCACATCTGAACATCTGTGTCAGGAGATAATCGCAGGTTACTGAAACACACCAGATCTAATCTGACTCTCATTACAAGCACTCGCACAGTGTTCTTTATCAGAACAGAGGAGTAAAATGAGAGGGACAGGACAGGACAAGAACATAGTATTTTCATTCTTTTGTTGATTCCTCTTAGAGATGCACCCACCTGTTGAGAGCAGTGCTGGGTTCTGCACCCAGCTTTGTGATGGCATGTACAGGCTCGGGCATGTGAGACACCATTTGCGACATCCATGGTAACAGAGAATTTGTAAAGGATGGTTTTCCCTTGTGTCATGCTAACTGTCGGAATTTTTAACCGTTATTTTCTTTAGCTTCTTGTGTGAATGATGCAGAAACCACACAGAAAATCTGATGGAGTATTTTTTTTCTGATCCATATGCTTTACTCCAAACACTCTGTTTTGTTATTCACTTTAAAAACGTCATTTTGGAGTTATATTTCTCTGTGCTGTAATTCTACTACTGTCGATGTGTACATGTGAACACCTGTTACATGTCTGTCTGTCCTGCAAGTGAAATGGAAAATACTTTGAGAGTTAAATCCACCACAGCTTGTAAAGACAACAGTAGATTTCCAGTGACTGATAATGCATGTTCTGGCTGCCAATAGTGGCAAATGTTTATATATGGTTCGAGTCTAATGGTACCTAATAAACCAAGACACAGAATTCATAGATATATGATCCAGAATTCCAAAACAAGATTGGAATGCCACAGGAACAAAACATTCTGCCAACATGGAGCACGGCAGCAGATCCTATTCATCTTCTCTGGGGGGATATACTATATACTTTGCCACATTTTAAAAAAGAACAAAAAACAACTCTATAAAATATCTCCTACATGATGGTACTGTTGATGTTATGTGCACCATAAAGCATACTGTTCTGTACATCTGGTTCATGCATATGTAGAGTTGAAGCGAACAAATACCAGCTTAGTGATGCCATGAGCAGGCTCGGGCATGCGGGGCTGAAAACCGTGACATCCACGGCAGAGCCCACTGAATCAGCAGCACGAATGAGAGATTTGCAGCATTAAGTCCGTCTATTGTCAGACAGCTGTGGGTCTAATCACCTGAAGCTTCCATTATATCAGTGGAAAACTACAACAAACATTAAATATCAGGAACACTCAAACTGATGATGGATCAGTAGTTACTGTCCCATTACAACATATCTGCAGTCACAGGAGAAGATGTTGGTTTAAGCTTCGATACAAGAAGTTTATACTGTTTTAGCTGCAAGGCTGCTGATTCAAACTCATTCATATGTGAAGAAGTAAGAATAAAGATTTTGTTTTATGTTCCTACACATTTCCTGTGTGGTATTTTCTTGATGTAATGACTTTATATTTTTCTGCAAGGTGACTCGGTGGTTAGCACCGTCGCCTCGCAGCTAGAAGGTCGCCAGTTCACGGTTCTACGTGGAGTTTGCATGTTCTCCCTGTGCAGCGTGGGTTCTCTCTGGGTTCTCCGGCTTCTTCCCACAGTCCAAAAACATGTTGACGTTAACTGGTGATTCTACATTGTCTGTAGGTGTGAATGTGAGTGTGCTTGGTTGTCTGTCTCTAAGTGTAGCCCTGTGATAGACTGGCGACCTGTCCAGGGTGTCCAGCTGGGATAGACTCCAGCCCCCCACGACCCTAGTGAGGATTAAGCAGTGTATAGATAATGGATGGATGGATTTTCCTTCCTAATTAGTTCATCTTTCTTGGTATCAATTGTTGTTATTTATTATATAAAAAAGTCACCTTTCAAGATGTGCAGGATGCAGGCTCTGCAATTAAAACTTAATTTATAAAATAAGACGCAACTTCACGTGCAACATAAATACTCAAAACACTGAAGCAGGAGCAGCAGAAATACAAGATGGGGACAATAACTTAAACAAAATAACACCAGTACGTGGTAGATATGAGAATCCGTGGTGTGCAATAGCCTTGGTCAACATTGTGATGGTGATATGACTCAGGATAAATAACCAAATAAGTTCACTGTAAACATAGACCTCAAACTGTGAATAGCCTATACCACAGAATACAGAAACTGAATAATACTGAACATGCTGAAATACAACAATTATTTAAATAAGATATTACAGTCTTTATCAGATTGGCCAAATGGTGTAAATGCATGGCACTTGTAAAGAAAATAATTTTTCCTGTCACACTTCAGGCAGTGTTTGATGATGTGATTATTGTTCATATCACGATGATGATGAAAATAGGATTCATCGGTCAACACTAGCAGGTAGTATTTGCATACATTTAATTCTCAACTGGACCACAGATGACAATTGTATGCAATTTTCTTATGTGCAAATATAATCACGTCTCATCTAGTGACCAAATAACTGGCAGCCAACTATGCACTTGACGTCACATAAATAGATGTTTATTCTGTCACGCAATAAAGCCATAGAGCCTCTGTGGCAGCTTGTTTGGCATTTTATCAAGCCAGCATTTAAAACTTGTTCATTAAAACAGGCGGACTAATTAAAATGACTTCGTCGGTCAGAAGCGTCTTCCAGCTAGAATTATATTACATGCACTATAATCAATCAGGCCAAAGATTCAATTTAAAAGCAATCAGCATTTGGTGGGTTTTCTCAAATCAATGCTAATCCGATGATAATTTTGACCCCAAATGTGGCCGTTCTTTATTTCTGGTCTCAAATGTTACTAGTCTGTCGATAGACTTATGGGAATGGCTGCCAGGCGTTCCAGCCATGGCTCTGCACACTGCATTACCCAGGAAAATGGCTTTTCATGTCTTTTTTTAAAGCGATGCTGTCAGGCTACAGCACATTCTGGGGGTCGGATCAATAGTTTAAAGCGTACTTTTGATATCTGCAAATTTCTCTGAGAGGTAGAGTGCTGCTAAAATATTTCGCGAGCAAAAACATTGTATAATTACACAGAATGTTGACTCAACCCAGGTTAGATTTTGCAGTAATTCATTAACAGTACAAGAATGGCTCATGAAGTGTTTTTTAAGAAAACTGCTTCAGTGTGTGCACCAAGATCAGTGAACATTTCTGTGCATCTTTTGTGAATAAATGAACGGATTCATTATCGGTTATACTGTTTCACATCAGTTCTCTTTTTGCTGAAATACACAACTGAAGCCTTTTTAATGGGAAATAAAATAAATAAAAGTAACTCCACCTCTATAAATACAGAATGAATCAAAATGGTAATATTTTAACACTAATGCACAGCAATTAGTAGCAGCTTTTTATCTCATGGTAAAGATTTGCAATCATTTCGCCAGTTTCAAGCTTTTCATGCAACTGTGAGGAGCCTGAAGACAGAAAAGCAACAATAAAAGCAGATTTGCTCTCTCACATAGACAGCTGAAAAGAGAGCCACTCGTCATTACAACATTTATCATATCTTGCTGCCTAAACTGGAGTTAAGAGGCACGTCTGAGCTGACAACCACCACTTAAAAACTTCAAACGTGCTCTTACAGTGAGCTTTCAACCTCATCCAGAACCCCATTGGGAGTTTTCCATCAGAAACACACAGTTTGGTGGAGCAAGCGACAAAAATAACCTCCTGTGTGCTTAAGTATGTATGCTCCGAATGTTTACAACTTTTATGGTTTTATGGCCACACTTATCTCTCCCAAACCTCACAAATAACAGAGAGTCTACCTGCCATATGCCACTGAATACAAGTCATAAATCTATTAAGTGGAGCTATGATTAGATGATTTTACTCCAAGCTCACTGCACGAGCATCAGGTGGGCAGTTGTTCAATGGTCTTTTGTCGTTACAGCTTGTTTCTTGGCCTGGCAGCTGAGGACAGGAGGAGACAAGCAAGGCTGTCAGCAATAAAAGAGGGCTTGGAAAACAGCTTCACAAAGGTAAAAGCTCTTTTGGCAGCAGCGGTTCAGCACTTGACCTGCTGCGTCACTGACGAGGAAATGGAAATATTTTGAAACAGTAGATTTTTTTTGCTAATTGTGTCTGCAGAAAAACAAAGTGAACACTGGTTGTGAGGTTGTGTTTGCTGTACTTAACAACGACAAGTGAGTGAAAACAGTTTCGCATCTGCAAAAGAATGAAGTTTGCGTATTAAGAAAAAGAAGAAAAACCTTTTTTAGACACATCAAAGCTATGCACTGTAACATGAAGATAAACAGGAGCAGTCCAATGATAATTATACAGCGCAGAGATGCTCCTGTACCTCCAGCAAAACTGATGTCACCCTGTAATCAAGTGAGTCAAGAGGAAAGAATGTCTAATAATGGAACAGTATACTCTCACTCAGAGTGATCAAAACAGCAGTTTTCATGCAGCCAGTCACTGTCAAGAAGTGGAAGCAGACAATTACTGTTTGGGGTCTTAGGAGAGTAAAGGTTGGCACAGTGTGTGTCACTTGCTACAATACAACTCCTGTTAAACAGTGTGAAGGTGAGGGAGCCTGAGTTGTTTGGTTTGCTTCAGAATGGCTTTTGCTTTGATCCTGTGCACAGTAGCTCAACAGGCTGTGTGAGTTATCAGTTTACAGCAGATAACTGCTTCTGATATAAGGTTTTTTTTTGTTTTTTTTTATCAGACAATGATCATTTTTAAGTAGGAGCTGTTTTTACCTTGACATGTTTCGACTGTCACGTCAGTCTTCCTCAGAAACGTCACTGAAGTCTGTGGTGATATGTCTTTATCAGCCTCCAGGAAACCACCAGCTGATAAAGTGTGTCACTGTGTGAAGAGGCTCTAATTTTTCACACATATTTTTGCAAAAGCGTGACACGGTGCTTACAAAAGTCAATAAATGATCATACCAATGAAGCATCAACCCAAACAGAGAGGCTGTTGGTGTTACTGATGCGACTTCCACTTTCCCACAGGTGCTGGTAACAGGTGGGGGTCGAGGGGAGCGGGGAAGATGCCTCGCCATCGTGGCCGGCTGCCACAGCGGGTCGGGAGGATCATCTTCCGCCCAGCTGCTGATGCCCTGTTATCCCCGAGTCATTCATCACGGCTCGCTGAGAGGCAGATATGCGCTGCCCCTGAACCCCCCTTGCTCCTAGCATTCCTCACTTTCCCCTGTGGATCTCCAACGATGATAGCTGTCAGGACCGCACTGATGTACCTAAATATTCACCCAACATGCATTTGCATGTATTTGCAAAGCTGATTTGGATCTGTTGTCAAAGCTAAACCACATGTCATCCTTCATGTGTGCCTGTATGATCACTTCACTGAGGTTTGTGCTTTTAAAATCACTACATTCGGAACTTAAAGGGCCAGGCATTGTGTTGGCAAGTTATACCCTCTGAACTGCAATTCATGTATAATGTAAACTTTTTCAAAACAATCTGGAATACATGGATGTCCATTTTAGACTTGTATTACTTTTCAATACAGGCATTGGTTTCCATTGTTGTCCGTGAAGCATGAACATTTGTAGATGCCTAAAACTTGCATGAGTTGTGTAAACCATCAGTGTGAACCTCAAGTCTGAATAAATCTAGTTTAAGGTACATTATCATTGTATGTTAATACAGAATATTAACAGAACATCACAAAATCTCCGACTGCCTCTTAACAGCGACACAAGTTAAAGGCACCCTATGCAGTTTTTGACCACTAGTAGTGCTATGGAGCAGTGTTTTACTGAGCAGATCTCTGTTTATTTTTTATCTGTTGCTCTAATAGCACATCCACAAATAATGTCATGTGAGCAGACAAATGCTTCATGTCGAAGTTGATGTATTAATAGTAATAAAAACTAAGAGTAAATATAACTGTCTCACTTTAGAGACTGGGATACATGCAAACTTGTTTTTTTTTTACTAGAAATGATAATGCAACTTAAGCAATACGTCCGGCAAAAATGAAAAGAAACCAGTGGATGTCTGGATTGAGTGTTAAGGTACACGCTAGCAGTTTGCACTGGAGCTAACAACAACAATTAATGTTCTTACTTTTAAGGCTAATGTAATGAAAAAAACTCCCTAGTAACACTCACACACCCAGTGTTTTGACAGGAGTCTTCCTCAGCAGTGTGCTGGGTGGTTCCACATGACTCTAACATCTGTCCTGTACGTACTTGCCCTCCGACAACCTATTCGCTGTATAAAATATCGAGGAGATCAAGGTAATCCTGAGCCTGACTGGGGATGTACGTACTGACTGAAGCTGAGGTCAAACAAAGATGAAGTCACAGAGGGGGCAGCTCTAGTACACTTATTGACAGACCCTTTGGCAGGGTGGTTGGCAGTTAACTTCATGTCATTATTGATCAGGTGATTCAGCCGATTGATTGGGCCATTGTTGATGGATTGGAGGGAAAGCAGAAAAGCCCGGCAGAGCATCAATTTTGCAGCAGCGCTGGGGGAAGGGGATTTCTACACTATATTGGATTAAGCCATAAGTATAAAGTTAAGGTGCCGGCTTTAGGCTTTCATTTGAATGTTTGTCTATCCACATCAAATTAGATGTAAATAAACTTAAAGAGGCCAAAATGTAAAGGATAAATCAAAATAAACTAAAAGAAAGTGATTAATAATGGTCAATAATGGACACCCACAGGTGTCTTGTTTTCTGCAAAATCTGAACTACATTCATTTCTCAGTTTCTGATTCTTTCTGGGTTTTTGGCAGCAGTCTTCCCTTAAGCAAGTGAAGGACATGATCAGTTGGACTTAGGTAAGGTAGCTGAGCCAGTCAAGAACATTCAGCAATTAGACAATACAAATCTTCTTGGTTGCTGTCTGTATATATTTAGGACCAGTCCTGACACTTCGGAGGACTTAGAATAAAACAGACAACAAGTTGTGCACTGTTCACCATATATGGACACAAACAACCTCAAATTACAGCTGAAGGTCGACGCTTTCACCTCACTGTCATTCTTTCATTTTGTATCCAGTGTGCTGGAGTGCAGAGCCAAAACAATGAAACAAGTGCCACTGACCGACAGACAGCACTGGATACAGGCAGTAATCAGTCCATTAGCAAGGTAAAAGTGCATAGAAATTAGGCATATATAGATTTTCAGAACAGATTTGAAACACACTATAACCAAAAACTTTTCTGTATGTTCTTGAGAGACTCACATGCATGTACACCAGACAGGTCACAGGCAGAGTCATGAGGACGTCATGCTTCAGTGTCTTGCATATGGACACTGAGACAAGGACAAAGTGAACACAGTGCTTATGTGAACCTGAGACCACCCAGTTCCTGAGACAGTCTCTCAAGACAGCCGAACTGCTTGCATCAGATAAACAACCAAGGTCTATAATTCCAAAAGATAAAAACCAAGCCATGCATACACAACAGATGACTGATAGAAGCTTGTGCTTATTTTATGTGCCTGAAGAACATCGTAAAATTGCATAATGATGATACTGTAACCGGGAGAAATCACTCTAGTCTTAAAAAGTACCATAAAAGTACATATGAATGCAACAGTAGCCATAGCATGAAGTCCACATCAAACAAAACGGCAGGAACTTGCATTTTCAAATACTTGAGCTGAATCAATATAAATGAGGCTCAAATTAAACCCAATCTAGAGACGTTTCAGTCCACAGAGAGACATAAACATCTCCATGAGCCAGTAAGATCTTTGTTTTGCAATGTAGTTGTTTTTTCAGTATTTGATAAAAATGGGAAGAAACAGACATTTGCAAGACAAAGGCTTTCCAATACATATTTGTGTGTTGTACTTTTTTTTGGCAGTTGGGGGGAAAAAAGCAACATTTGCATCTCCTTTCAAAAAATGCAAACGCAAAGTGGGAGTCCCACTATAGCCACCACTGCACAGTAAGCCCCAGCCCCTCCCAGCTCTTACCACATTATAGCAGGACTTCTTGCCTGATCCAGTGAAGTGATACGGGTCGACTGTGTTGCACCTCAGCATGTACATCTTGAACATGTTGTTGAGGTGCTTCAGGGAGATGACGCAGACGGCTGAGTTAGGGGTCGGCTCCGGAGAGTTTGGCTTTCCCCGAGCAAAGGCAGCAAACAGCACGTCGTCACCCTCTTCCACCTTCAACTGTTTCTGCAGTTCGACGTCATTGCCCACCTTGGTGACGTGTGCTGCCTGCACGATGTTGAACACCTTCACATCTTCTGCGGAGCGTCGCCGCCTCTTATCGGTGCTGATGCACTCGAGGGGCATTTCCACATAGCGGCGAATCACAAGGTCGGAGGAGCACATGCGGACTATGCGGGTGTGGTAGGCCTGAGAGTCCCTGCTCACCCGCTGCACAGTCAGGAAATAGGTGAAGGGCCCACTGTGGAAGGAGTAAACATAACGCAGGTAGTAGTTTCCACGTAGAGATGGAATCAGGTCCATGTATGACAAGTTGGAGAAGAAAGTGAAACCATTTTGGCTTGTCTTCATCTTCCGCACAGAAATGGTGTGTGGATGAGTTCCACTGCCTGACATGTTTCCTGTGCCTGGGATCTCTGAGTTTCCAACAAAAAACTTGATGACGTTGCTTTCCACGTTGAGCACCTGAGATCCAGAAGGGCTGACCACAACATCTGAGTCGCTGGGGTGACCTCTGCCTTGCCTCGCCTTTTCAGCGAAGCAGTAGACCTGTTCATCAACGGTTTTGGGGCTGATGTCGTCATCCAGGACATGACGGCGGCAGATGCCATTATCTGCTGAGCCACAACTGTACAACCCCTTGTCGTAAATGTTCTCCACCACTAAGGCGATGTTATGATTGTCCACCCTGCCACCACCGCCGGTTCTCGTCAGTTTCTGGTCGCAAGTCTCGTTGGCAAGCAGCGGGCCCGTGTGGTACTCTGACAACTTCGTAAGGTTGGGGGCGAGGGCGTAGATTCTGTTCACAGCACCGACGTAGATGACCCCATCCAGCGTCACCATGTTCTGGATTGGGAAATCTGCAGTGAACGTTGGGAGCTCGTAGGTAACCGAGAGGTTGAGTTTGCTTGTCTCGGATGATTTATCGCACTGGCCCTGCACGCTGGGACACAAGGCCCACAGCAACATGATGGCATGAAGCAAATGGAGATTCATCCTGTTCCAGAATTAAAAGACATGAGAAATGAGTTAGTAAAACATCCCAGCTGCAACAAAAATAACTAAAACATTCATCACAGATATCTCTGAATAGGTGGCCTCAATTGTCTGGAGTCTGAATTTTGAGAAAAAGCTGCAATCTGTACTGATTAGAGACTACTGAGGAGAAATAAGACGGACACTGGAATCCCTTTTTTTATACTCATAAATAGAACTGCGTCAGGGAGCAAAGCCTGGGTTTACTCACTTCACCACAAACAGCGAATCTGCTCACACTCAAGTGACTGCAGCATTTGTGGTGAGACAAAGCTTTAATATCAGTCTCTTTATCACAGACACTTCCACATCTGACTCCACTGACCCGAGACCCACCAGCAGCAAGACTTGGGTGAGCACTTCTGTGGTGCTCAGCTCTGTTCCCAAGTGACCACAGCACAAGGCAAAGCAGTGAATCACCCAGAGAGAAGCCCGCTCTGACTGCAACGCAACCGCGGGACTAAGTTTAGACAGCAAGAGCCCAAGGGAGAGGAGATAAACTCAATTAAAACAAAAGAGGCGGGACGGAGAAGGCAACGGGGACCATCCAGCAAAATGATAAATAACCCCAGCAACTAAATGGAAGTCCACTGGGAGATGCTTTTAGTGAAGGGAGGGAGAGTGAAGGCAGGGGGAGAGAGTCACACCAGAGAATTTGCAAAATGTACATCTGCATGCTCCCTATCTGGATGTGGTTTTAACACGCTCCCCAGATGTAAACCAAAACAAGGCAGTAACATCCAGCACAGTAAGTTTGGGTTTTATATTCATGCCCACAGCTATGCATAAATTCACTGGGATACCCTGTGTGCACATTCTGACTGGTTTATGACTGATGTCTCACTGTTAGCAGCTCGTTTGTTTTTTTTTAGAGCAAGTCTGATGGAGGGAGCTCAGTTTTTATCCACAACATATGCAGTGTTTTTTAAGACATCAACACAGACAGGTGCTTGCAGCCAGAAAACAACAAAAAAAAGACAACACTAATACTTGCCAATGACTAAATTATAAATATTATAGGCACTGCTGAAGGAGGAAGACAGTGATATCAGAGAATAAGGACAAAACGCATGGTTTGTTAAGAACCAAAAACATAATTTAAGATTCTATTATAGAGTACTGAAGCCAATTGTCTCTTATTAAGGGGAGGAGGATAAGCAGTGACTTGTTTTGGTCTAAAATTATGAGTAATAAGGGGCACATTATTGCGCACCTGCAGCAAAAAAAAAAAAAAAATCACTTTATCGCATGCTTGTTTTTTCAAAGGACAAAAGGCGAGGGGAGAGCAGTGAAAATGTTTTCTGTTTGAAAGGAAAGTGACTCATGGCTAAAGGTCTCAGAAAACACACATGGGAAGTTGGTTGAAACGGTGTTTGGAGCCAGAAAAAACATTTCAAAATAGGCAGTGATATCCAGAGGAGGAGGGTAAGAAGAGGGGCTCTGGAGTTTTAGGGTCAGACACCATCACTGCGTTTTTACGCATGAAAATACAGTTTGAGTCAAATGAAGAAAGTAAAGAAAGTGGAAGAATTGCTGATGAACTCACCTGTTAGTGAACAACAGTGCCGTATACGTTCCGTTGATTCAAATCATATTCCACTGGTCTCTCTCTCAGGAGCCGGACTTCTTGACTTTCTCATCAACTCCAAAGTGATTACTGCGCACTTCTTTTCTTAGTTGGAAAAAAAAACACCAAAAAAAGAAAATTTGTCCAGATGATTTTGCTGTTTTCAAATAGTTACAGACAATTCGGTGTCACTCTGACTGAAACGTGTGGAACTCAGCTCTGACTGCATCCAGCAGAGAGCCGCTGCTGCTCACATCTCAGCTCCGCTCGTGGCGCGTAAAGCCCCGCCTTCTTCTCTCCACGAGGACTCTGTGACGCTTCCAGGTGCTGCAGAGGCTGGAGATCAGGCCAGACACACTCAGGTAAGACAGCAAAGCTGGAAAAACTGAGAAAGTTGCACATTATGAGCTGATTGTCATGTGACACAGAATCATCAACTGAAAAAGAACGAGTCTGATTTTTAGAGAAGCTCTGTTGAAGTGTCTCATTTCTGCACTACAATATGTGAGACTTCATAGAACTTAAATTAGTTTGATGTCCATTCTGCTCCAACACTAAAGGAACAGAAAATTCCTCATTACCTAACACAGAAAACGGGGTAACTTAGGTTTGGAGGGATTTATCCAGCATTCTTTTGTCTAAAGAAAGGATTTACCAATAAAACTTGTTTACGGCACTCTTTATTTTAACTGTGTCTGGCAATAAAAAGTGTTTTAAAGTTCTGAATAAAACAAAAACAAAGACAAGGTCAAATAAGCTCTTTGTGGAGGAAGGTCCTTTCTTCTCCAACTTCCACCTGACTCTGCTCCAGCGCCCCTCTGAGTCACACTACTGGTCTTCATGTTAAAACGTCTCACTCAGCCATAAATAATGAGCTAAGTTATAAAGGCTAAACCAACTGTGAGTATGTGTGTGTGAGAGTGTGTGTGTGTGCGTGGTTGAGTGTGTGTGTGTCAGCAATGAATCACAGCGGGCAGCACAAAATATTTCTTTGTCCCGCTTCCTGAAAGGAGGGCACTTGGAATGAAGACTGGAAAGCCTGATAACAGTGTGTGGATGCAGAATTAATAGGTATGGAGCTGCTGAGCAGCAGCACTGTAGCTGTTTGCACTCACTTTCTGACAGACAAAGTGACATGTGATGGCTTAATGAGGCAAACAGACAGCGGAAGAGTGTGTTCAAGTGGGGAGATGAGTGATCTGATGGGATCTGTGACATCTTCAACTTCAAACTGGACTCTTTAAGTGTGTCAGTCATGCCAACTATAATTACAGAGGGAAAGTCTCCTCTGTGCTCCTCTTTTTCTAAATGTTAACAATAGAGGGTCCAGCTGCTTGCAGAGTGTCTGCTACATTCATCATAAGAAGCTTTAACTTGTTGATTTCCCAGAGGATGAGATAGTTACCGCTGACATCATGCCAGAGAGTCTTCACCCTGTCACTGTGTGCATCATCAGCTTTTATTTCACCTCTAAGGACCGTGGAGCAGGAATCCTCCCTTCTGATGGTGAGTTACGATGAATGAAATTGTAAAAAAAAAAAAAGTTTAAACAGTTAGAGCCCACATTACAAAGACAGAGGAAGCTGCAAAGTGGATCAGATTGTTTTTAAATCAGTACTCAGACAAAATGAACAGATCAACATGTTGCTTATTTAATCTGCACAAAAACCAAATGGTGAAGACAATCATGTTTTTGCTGGGGATTATGTGGTGAACTGTTTCCTGGCATGATACAATGCCTTTGTGGAGCCAGTAAAATTACCAAGCAACCAGCAGACACTCCGGTAAGAAGGATTCGCAAACTTTGAGTATAATGAAGATCAAATTTAAGCGCAGAAGTACAGCTGTTGTACTGGATGATGTTGTACGTGGAGAGACTAAGGTAGAAAAGGTCACCGGTTTCAGTCTCAGTAGCAGACTGATGAGCAAGACATTTCACAACACGCTTCTTCGCTCACTGTATTCACTGTTTGTTGGAGGAACTGTGCTTTGCCATACCTCAGGGCATTTCTGACGCACTTGCCAAGGGGTGTGTCTGTCCCAGGGTGTGTGCCTGAATGTATACCCCGAGGGGTGTGTCTGTGCGGCTCCTGTGGTGGTGAACTCTGTTTTGGCTCAGGCCCTTGTCCTAGTGGGAAGCAGCTCCAGAAGAAGAAGAAGAAGAAGAAGGAGAAGGAGAAGGAAAAGATGGAAGAGGTTGGTCTGGCGGTGAACCTCACACATGCTCGTATACAGAATGTGGAAACCTCAAAGTATGACATGTGCTGCAGGAATGATCTGCATCCTGCAACCACAACAACTGCGACACGACAACTATGTTCTATTTTCTGTTTTCTCTTCATGTGGTTTAAGGCTTTCCCTATAAGTGAGATAAAAAAAATGAAAGAGAAAGTTAGCCTGTTTGCTCATGTGTGAGAGTGTGAAGTTGTATTAAAGGCTCAGTTTACTGCAAAATAACGGATATGTTATGTAGCCAAGAGTATGTAGACTTCTTTGTTTGAAAAAACGGGTGTGTTTTTGGGCTTGTGCTATTGTTTTAAATGAATTAAACTGTTATTCATTCTTGCTTTACACAATAATGTGCATCTAACCTTGTGGTATGAACATGACATGACATGACACAGCTTTAGTGAACCAGACTTTACAGCTAAACATCAACTCAACCTTAATGGAAGTAAATTCCTGCAGCCAGATTCCACAATCTGACTAAATCCCTTCAAAGAAAAATCACTGTTGTATCAATGCCATCATTCACTCATACATTGGTTGTAACTGTTCACTTATGGTTATGTAATGTGTCTGCAAACTATGGGAAGAAAACAAAGCTGTTTGCATTGATAGAGTCCACCAAAACACAATGAGAATGCTTTTTTTTTTTTTTTTTTAGCAAATTGCTTAAACTGACTCTTTAAAGTCTTCAGCAGTTCAATGTGCGACAGTCTGACTTATTATGGCGCCATCTGCTGGTACTTATAGTAAACAGGCATTGTTAGTCCCCTGAGACTGGAAGGGAGCCTGCAGCCCGGCTAATTGACAAGCCACTGAGTGGAAAACGAAGAGACTAATCTCACGGACAAAAGTGAGGGATAATCAGGCAAGAGCAGGGCTGCACTCTGTCTTGATTTTACTGTTTCTGTTAACCGTTCTTGTGCACCTAAACTTCGTCCAGTGGAGGTTATTTATCACCTGCGGGGTCAATACAAACGCTGGTTCACTGCTGATCAGGACAGGAAACTCTGATTGATGCTGTTGACCCATTCGAGGTCCTGGCTGCTTCATTCTGTAGATGGACTCGTGCAGTTTCTTTAGCTCGCAGGCAGAGCGGTGATTAGGAGTGTGCTGCCTCCATCATTCTGTCATGTGTGTCTTCATAAACGGGCTTCTTCAGTAGGATCACTGCAGCTCATGGCAGATGATGGTACTGAGCTTCATAAAAGGTTACATGAACACAGGAGGTCAGGGGAGGCTTTTCAGCTGTCAATACTGTACTGTAGGAACTCTTAGTCAGTGTCTTGGCTCTGCAGTCTGTAGGAGAACAGAGGTGGGATTTTTCTAGCAAACAAAAACTTGTTTCTGTTCATTAAAGCTCACCTGTCTTGCAGCTCCTTTGAATGTAGCTTACTTTTTGCTACTGTGTGATCATGTGTAGTTCTGCTGATGCTTGTATATTCTTTTTTCCATCCTTGCATATATACAGTGTACAGTTAATTCTCCTTTTGCTGCTGATTTTTATAGACTATCCACGTAATTTGCAGTAGATAGATAGAAATACACATTATGTATAGTAACACACAATTACAAGTGCAAATAAATAAATAAATAAATAAATTGGTGGTTCTTAATCTGCAGCACAATCTATGTACCCTTTGGGCTAATATACAGCATAATACAGTGTATCGTTGTCTTTGTCTTATTCAGCACACAGCTACACTTCTATTTGTGCAGGGGTTTTCTTGCATATAGGAATTTTGGTTCCTCCCCAAAGAAGTTTTAGCCAGCACCAAAGGAAAATCAGCAGCAACGAAATGACAAGAATTGTGACATAAAGCAGAAATTTTAACATTTAAACAGGTTTGTTACTTGGGGTTAAATAAGATACCAATGCTTACTGTTGTTCATAGTCACCCCCCACAATTTTTGTTCAAATCTTACTGTGTGTATTGTGGTAGCATTTCCAAACAAATCTTAGAAATAGTGTCTGCTTTTCCGAAAATAACAGCATTAAAGTAAGTTTACAGCATATAAGATTTTCTTTTAGAAATGCTTGTAAAATAATGGAACCTCAATTTCTTACAGCTGGTAGATTGTTATTAGAAACCCAAGATATTGTGCTGTATCACTCTTTAACACTGTTATTCTTCTATAAACGTCTGTCTTACTGACATGACGCTCACATTGTTTCCTGCCTAAACTGAACCTTTTTATCACCTTTTGCTTACAGCACGACCTCACCACTCATCAAACCACCAAGCTGGAGGGCCAGGCTGCAGATTTTCATATACAGACAGACAGATTGGTGCTCTCATCTTCCATTACCTGTTTCATAGATACTAGAACTCCTAATGAAAAAGGAAATCAAAAGATCACAATCTCCTACATCACAGGAAATGGTTAATGCAGCAGACAGGCTGGACTGTCAGTCAATAAGTTGTGTGTTGTGTTCATATCTGCCAATCTGTCCCATCATGGATGGAGTCACAACACAGCTCATATCAGAACTGACTAAAGGCCATCAGTGGTGGGATCAACATAATAAAGGAGGAATGGTCTCAGTTCACAAACAGGCACACAACAGCTTCTTCTGAATTTCAACCACATCATGGCGACAAAAGAAGCTCAGCTGGTTTAATATGGTTGAGTTGCAGCTTTTAAGACATACTGACATTTATTTTTTTTTACATGCATCTCAAACTAATCACGAATGATGTTTTTGACTTGCTATAATGACACATCTGTTTGGTCTATAAACTGTAAAATAGACTGCTCAAATAGTTTAACTTCAGTTACTGTAAAATCCTCCAGATCCTTATTCCTTTTGACATGCTGTAATGTATTGGATTCCTCCATTTCCATCTCCCTCTGCTGTGTCAGTCTCAGCTTGTTAAACAGTTTATGGGAAGCCTTCGAGAGCTCTTAAACTCTCCCGTCCTGGTTGTTTATCTGTGGAAGCTGGGACTAAAATAAACTACACTCAAGTGCAAGTGAATTCACAGCACAGCAGCTGGACTATATGCTGCTTGTGCATTTCACATACATATGGATGTTTGTGCTCCTTTTCCTATTTTTTTCTGACAAGAATTTGCTGGAATATTTGTTTGACAGCTAAAAACGTAAGGTAACAATTTGTAAAGTGTTCCGTAGATCTTTGCAACTTGGAGAGGATGGAGGATGTTGTTAATTTGGTGTGTTGCTTTACGTAATCTTGCATCCTGCTTGTGTTTGCTCTGAAGTCTGTGAATAAACCAGAAATACACAAGTAAACTTTAAGCACATGTGTAGAGGAGCACAACACGTTTGGTCAGTTATCAATACAACAATCAGCCAGCTGTCAGAACAAGAGTCATGTTCTGTAGAGCAAAGCAATACAGCAGCCTGTACAACTGACACAGAGGATTTTAAAGTTTTTGTTCAACGTAAAACACAAAGTTTGACTTTTTTTTTTTCAGTGTTAGCCATCAGCCAACATTAGAGTGTTTAGCAGAAAATCTGAGTTTTTTTGTTTCACTGGGTGATAGTTCTTTCTTAATGTGTAGAATGCCCCAGGGCTCAGATTTGGGCCCAATCTTAATTCATATCTATGTGTTATTCCATGAGCTCATCAGTTGCAGACACTGTGTTGCTTTTCATAGCTATGCAGATGATTCTCAGTTATATCACTGCGTAAAGCTCAACATCTATGATCTATGATCTGCACACGCTGATCAACCCATATATCAGTGTCACTGGCACAAACATCAAATCTGTATTGACAAATTTGGTGCATTTGTTGATCCTGGCCTAAAATTTGAATATCATTTTCGTAAGCTTGTCCAATTTTGTTTTTATCATCTAAAACATATTTCCAAGATTCAGCCATTTTGATATTTTAAAGAGGCAGAAGTTATCATTAGGCTACATACCTTTGTATCACCATGGGTGGACTTGTGTAATATATTTTTTAATAGGTTTAAGCAGAATTTCCTCAGAAGACTCCAGCTATCAACTAATTGGCGACTGTAAAGGAACTTCAAGAGAAGAGGGGTCTTCGCTGTCTCACTTTTCACTGTAATAAAAATGTTGTGCTTTTCTTTGGAAACAGCACAACTATGACTAGAAGTAGCAAGAGTTCGCAAATGTCTTCTGTGCAGTTGAAGAAACCTAGAATCATATTGCACAACATTTTGCCCACAGGTTTTACCGATACTCAGAAAGCAGTAATCACTCTACATACTGTGTATTTTATTATTTACATTTTTAATTTCTGTCCATACTTGCCTCCTATCTGTTCTGTGTAAACACAGCCTGCAGTTCAGCACAATTCAGCTGAAAAGTCCCTGAGATTTCATCACCTGATGGTTGGTTGCTGGTGAGTCAGTAATGGCTACAACTGTAGTGCAGAGGAGTATTTTTCTTGCTTTTTTCTTAAAAATCTAATAAGAGAAAATGGTTTATTTGACATGTAGAATAAAGTGATTTTGGTGAAATATCACAATCTTAGGTTCTGATTTGGTTAAATTTTCTGATGGAATGGTGTGTCACATATGATTAGTCAGAAAGCTGAAAATTAGACTGTGGAAACGTTCCCAGTGTATTTGTAGTTTCTGGTTCAGACAACTTGTGTTTTTTGTTTGTTTGTTTGTTTGTTTTGTTTTTAAAGATAACATGCCATTCAAACCCACCAGTGTGTTTTGGGATTCAGAAGAAAAAAATCGCATCTTCAAACTCATTTTTGTGCTTTAGCCTGTCAGCAGTTTTCATAGTTTTCTTGTGTTAATGTTACAACCTGTTATTTTTCATTAATTTATTCTATTCTTCTCACTAAGTTACCTCTTTCCTGCATTTCTGTCTTGGTTGTTTTCTATCTGTAGAACCCTTGCCACATGTTTTGAAATGTAATGTCATGAATGAACTTTTATTATTAAAACCAAACATTGATCAAGACAATGTCCAAGGACCAGTTGTTGTATCAGTATTTGATTGACAGGTGGTCTCTGGGAAGTGAAGTCCAAAAACAGCACAGCGACGCAGAATCAACAAGTGAACATGTCACGGATTCACCCCGTGAGGTTTATTGTATTATGTTGTGTTGTCTTAAACCCTACGCACACAGATGTGGTCAAAGTGATGTGTCCTTTCAGAGAGTGCAGTCACTGTCTGACAGAAAACCAGGTGTGCTGGAGGGAGGAACATCTGCAAAGGGCTGCTGTGGTGGATACTGAGCCTACAGGGGATGGATCTGTGCCAGCCTTCTTCTTGCTTGATGTCATAGCACGCTTCATCAGCTTCAGCATTCACTGCTGCAACAGCTGACGGCGTGTGAGGCCAAAAATGATTCAGATTGTCTAAAAATGTTAAATGTGGGTTTTTCCCTTTGTGTGTATGTGAAGTGTTGTTTTCATTTCAAGGCTGGTTACAAAGCAGCTTCTGTAAACTTGTCAGCAACCACAGCAAATTTAAGAGACTAGAGGGAAAAATATTATGTTTCGAACTTATTCAGGGACATTTTATGGGAATAAAGTTAATCTTAAAAGTGTATGACTCCTGTAGGCTGTGGATAAAAAAGAAAACCAAGAAGCTATCACATACATGCAGAAAAGAAGGCGGTGTTGGTGAAAACATCCAGGTGCAATATATACAATTTATAGAAGTGAGCGAGTCAAACCATGTCAGATAAAGCAACCGTTACAGAGTCAATTGATTTCTGTCTTCTGGACGGAAGAACTCAGACTCGGCACCCTGCAGTCGAACAGCCTGAGATCTTGTCATGCGTGCGGTCGGGGCAAACTAGGACAGCAGCAGCTTCCCTGAGGGTTTGTTTGTTGAAAGCACATGAGAAGAGGACATGCTGGAGAGCACAGAGGGCTGTGTATGTGATTTGACCCAAGAAACTGGCTTTGTAAAAACCCTCAGAAATGTGTTTCAGCTGCAGATGTCTGTCAACATATCAGGAAGGACAGAGATCTCCCAGACAGCAGACAAATATGTAATCAGCCTGTGTCCACTGGTGGTTCTGCGCCATCAGCAACAGGCTGCACAAAAGTAAACTTCTACAGACAAACACAATATTGTGTAGTCCACATCAAATCACTGGAAAATGTATTCATTTAAGCATCCAATCATTTAATCATGTAGTAATAGATATACCTCACCTGTATCTTGCAGACACAGGTGAGATCTTCATGGCTTTGACGATGGTATGATTGTTGGTGGCAGACAGGCTGGTCTGAGTGTTTCGAAAACTGTTGCTGATCTGCTGGATTTTCACCATAACAGTCTCCAGAGTTTACTCAAAATGGTGTGAAAAACAAATGAGTGGCAGTTGTGTGGACAGAGATGCCTTGTTGATGAGAAATGTCAAAGGAGAATGAGCTCACTGTTTGGAGAAAAAGATCACACAACATATCCATCCTTGAGACAGATGGACTACAACAGCAGAAGACTGCGTCCGGTTTCACTCCTGTCGGCCAAGAACAGAAATCTGAGGCTGCAGTGGGCACATGCTCCCTAGAACTGGACAGTCGAAGACTAAAAAAATGAAGCCTGGTCTGATTAATCTCCTTTTATGCTGAAGCTGCAGATGGTTGGATTAGAATTTGGCATCAGCAGCATGAATCTATGAACCCAACCTGCCATGTATCAACAGTTCAGGCTGCTGTTGTATCAGCGTAGGGAATGTTTCCTTGAGCACTATGACTTCTTCCAGCCTGATAACATGCCATGTCATAAAGAAAAAGTGGTCTTAAACTTGATTGACAGTGAGTTCAGAAGACAAAAAAGATCTTTGGGATGATGATGTGATAAGTTATGTAAACACAGAGAAGAAAAACTAATTTAAATATTCTTGTGAAAGTCATGACACAAAGAACTGAAGCTGTTCTGAGAGCCCCAGTAGTAGTATGCTGTTCCTAATCAAACATTGGATGGGTATAGACCACATTATATGAGTTTGTCCCATTTCTTCTTGCCTTGCCATTTATACCATGGCAGTTCTCCTCTTATTAGCATCTGTAGTATAATTTCATCAGATGTTTCTTACAGTTTTGACAGGTATTATCATTTGTCATCTGGTAATTTGAGCAACTTGATCACTCCAAAAGGCACATTCTTGTCCGAGTTTTTCACCCATCAATTGTCTGTCAAATTTAATCTTATACAAGGTTACTGCTTCACCAGAAAACTTCATCATCATCATCATCATCATCATCATCATCATCATCATCATCATCATCATCATCATCATCATCATCATCATCATCAACATCAACATCAACATCAACATCAACATCATCATCATCATCTCAAAATGGTGACAATGCAAATGGAAATTCAGTTGGGAATATAGAAGTCAGATGGTGCAAGTCGGGGGAATTCAACAGTTTAAAGTCACAGCTTCTGCCACCTGTGCTGTGTGGGCCTATGTCTTGGAGCAATCCTCTTATTTTTTTTCTTTGATTCAAAGCAAGTTTTTGTGGACAGCTTTACAGTATGCATTTATGCCCCAAAATGAGAGTTAGGCCCTTTGTTTCTGGGTGAGACCAAGAACTTTTTTTTTTAAGTATGCTTGAATGATACAGTATATACATATATTACTCCGAACATAGCATGGATTAAACTTTCCAGTTTAGAGTATAAATCAGAACAGACAATACATTTTTTCTTCTCTGCACCAGATGAGGAACAGGTTAATGTTAAGAGGACAAATCCCTTTGAACAAAAAATGTGCTTTTCTTGAATTGGCCTTATTACAGAAACAGCTTTGGACTTGTTCTTCTTTTGGAAAGATATTTGTTTCAAATAACTATTAATCGAAATGCAATTACAGTAAAATTTCTTAATTTATAAACCTGCCCATGAAGGCAGTGTGAATGACTAAACAATGCTGAAAATGATCATATATTATCCTGGAAGGCAGCGTTCCTGCTTCTTTGCAGTCGAGGCTTAAGAAGGTTTCACCTAAACAAAGCTTACAGATCTGAAGTGCTGTAGATGGTGAACTATCCTCTTAATCTCCAGGAAAGGTTAATGTCTCTATTTGAAATATTTTGACAGCATCCAATCACAACAGGATCATTGAAGACTCTGTCATCAGTTCTTTGTCTGATGTTTCTCCTGTGAGGGGAAACAGCTGCTGATCCCACAGTTGGTTAAAAGCCACAATGTTTATGTCACCTGGTCTACGTCTTTCCACTGATGAACACCTCTGACGTCAATTTAGTCATCCTGACCTGAGGAGGTGAGAGGAGACAGAGCATCATGTCTGTTAACTCGCACTTTTACCTCAGGACTCTTACACAGCTGAGAACAGAAGAACTTTGCTTCATTGTAATGTGGTTCTCACTGTAGAAAGCGTTTTTATGTGTAACCTGTAATGATTCACTTCAAGTGGGCGGATAAATCAGTCAATACCTAGACGGCGTGCTCATAAAGACATCAGTAGTAATTTATTTCTTTTAAAAACCTCCCACTACTTGGAGTGTTGTGACACAACGCTGCAAAATTCTGGCAATTAACATAACCAGTGGAACTTTAGTGGTCTGGTACCTTCTGTTGCCACAACAAAGTAAGATTTCTATCCATCCTTTTCTATGAGTGGAAAGACGTGTGCGTCAATTATTAAAGCACATGCATGTAAAGTAAATCATTGAAGGTATACTGCTGCCCCTGTGTGGGGCTTTTTAGCACTGTTTTGCCTGCATACAGTAAAGTTTTAGACAGCAGGGCTTCCAACTTTGTGGCAGCAGTTTGGGGATTGAACATGAGAACACTGTCATGCATACAGAAAGGCTTTTTCCAGTTTGGTGAAGAAGAACTTGAGTGACCTGAATACAACCACCACACAACAACTTTGGGATGAACTGGAATGCTGACTATTAGTCAGGCCTCATCAGCCAAAAAATGTTTGTTTTTTTAAAAAACCTTTCCAATGCTCCTGTAGGTGGATTGGAAAAACTCTTTGAAGTCAGGTTTGACATTTTGTGCAAAATCAATCTCCCTAATGCCAAGGCTTTTAGAACAATATGTTCAATAGCCACAAATGTTATTTTAACAATTATTTCTAAAAAGTAGACTGCAAAGTGATTTGGTGGTTAGCACCGTTGCCTCGCAGCAATAAGGTCGCGGTTCACGTCCCGGTGAGGACACCCAGGATCTTTCTGCGTGGAGTTTGTATGTTCTCCCCGTGGA
>NW_007577843.1:78412-107736 GCF_000690725.1 Stegastes partitus | reverse complement strand
CTCCAGCCCCCCGCAACCCTAGTGAGGATTAAGCGGTGTATAGATAATGGATGGATGGATATTTTAAAAGTGAGAACATTTCATCAATTAACCAATCAATCAGTAAATAAACATTATTTATTTAAAATGCAATTCAAAGTGCAATAAAAGTAGTTGATGGGATCATAAAAATGTACTACGAGACGAATGCACACCAACGTGAAAGTAACATATCAAAAACAACACAAGATGAAAGTACAATAAAAATACAAAAGATATACGTAGAAGAATAAAAGACACACATTCATACAGCAAAAGAGTACAATAAAACTGTACAATTTTGATTTAAAAAACAAAGCATCCATCCATCGATTATCTATCCATCAATTATCTATACACCACTTAATCCTCATTAGGGTTGCAGGGGGGCTGGAGCCTATCCCAGCTGACTTAGGGCGAAGGCACATTCGCATTCACACCTACGGACAATTCAGAATCACCAATTAACCTCAACATGTTTTTGGACTGTGGGAGGAAGTCGGAGAACCCAGAGAGGCCACACTGCACGGGGAGAACATGCAAACTCCACACAGAAAGATCCTGGGTGTCCTCACCAGGACAAGAACCGGCGACCTTCTAGCTGTGAGGCAATGGTGCTAACCACCGAGCCACATTGCAGCCCAAACCAAAGCATCATAACAGAAAAATAAAATCCAGGCTGCTTTTCATCTAATAATTCATAATTATCAATATTTTTAGCTCCTCTTGGATCACCCGGAACACTATTTGCATAACGGTTGAAAATAGCATCATATTGCTTTTTGTCCATAGATTAGATGTATTTCTTATAGGTGCATGGTCATATTTTACAGATTAATAAACAAATGCAGACACTGAAGAGAAAGCTGACAGGCATCCAGTGTAAAGCCACACAGAGTAACTGCACTTCTCAGTGTTTTCCACTAGAGGATGCTGTTGCCTTGAAAAAGCAACAGCTTTATCAACACAGCTCAAACTGAAACCACTCAAAATGATCCACCCTGGGGGGAAAAAAAACTGTGTTTTACTGTCCTATATTCATAGCACGTTGGAGTTTTCCCCAACATGCATTTCTGCAGAAAATAAGAAAAACATCTCAGGCAGGTGTCCACCCCAACCCCAGGACCAGACAATGCAGTACTGGACCAACAAGAATCTATAAACCACATTCACTTTACTTTTCATGAATTTGCCTGCAGAGTTTTGGATGTATTTTCTAACCATTGTAGTTGTTGTGGATTTGCACTCAGTGCTGGCTAGTATGAAAATTAATTAGCAGGCTTTGGAAACATACTTGAGCTTTGTAAAGCAGCCCAGTCAACAGGAACTCTATAATCACCAAGTCATCAAGTTAGAAACCAAGTTAAATCTAAAGCTGCCTTTAAGAAAATAAACAAAACAACAACTTCTATTACGATCAATGGAGATGCAAAGTAGTTTAAGGAAGTTATTACATTTGTAAAACCCCTCTTTAATTGTAGACTTCACCCCAATGTCAGCAGTCTGTAGAAAAGATCAGACTCCTGAACAAGCTGTTCATCAGCACACAGAAGATCAATGAGCTCACAGCTGGTGGTAACCTCTCATTCTGTTTGAATCACATCAGAGTCATAAGTGCCACTGTCATCTGCAGGGAGGTACCAGAACTGTCTCTGTGTTGTCTCATCCTCTTGTTACATCTGCTTTGGTCCTGCACTGTGAAGCTTGGGAAATATTTTCCACTAACCAAGTTTCACTCTACTAGAGCATATGGCTGCATCCTTTTCAGGACTTATCTGTTGAGGTTCAGGAGTTAGTAACTGTGATGATGCTCACAAGTCTCTATAGTTTTTGGGTGTTAAGAAGATTCCAAAAACCAACACCTTTTTTTGAAGAAACCCCCTCCAAAAAATTATCATCATGTCTCTTCCCCAGAATTTTACTGATTTAAATGAACTTTGCTGAACTTTCTACTTATTTGGTTGCATTATTTTGAATAGGAAACCACATGACCAGATGTATGACTCTCACGTGTTAGCATTCCGATTTAGTAATTTATGACTGTAAAGGCATTTCAAGAATCTTCAAAGCCGTCTGCAGATCTACATCAAATACCCCTCACATGATGACAATAAAAAAGGAGTCTATCCCAGCTGACTTAAGGCGAAGGCAGGGGACACTCTAGACAGGTCGCCAGTCTGTCACAGGGCTACACTTAGAGACAGACAACCAAGCACACTCACATGTGGACCTACCTATGGACAATTTAGAATCACCTCAACATGTTTGTGAGAGGAAGCCGGAGAGAACCCACACTGCACGGGGGAGAACATGCAAACTCCACGCAAAAAGATCCCTGGTGTCCACACTGGGACTTGAACCAGCAACTGTCTTGCTGTGAGGTAACAGTGCTACCAACTGCGCCACCTTGCAGCCCCTCCCAGTTACCAGGCGACACAAATTCTGACTTCAGGATCTGACCGAAGAGTGGGACGCCCTGCCCATTGACACCATCAGCAAGCTTTTGGACAGTATGCCACGATGTCTTAACGCATTGATCCATGTCAGGGGTGGTCATACTCAACATCAGTGACTGAGTGACATTTGAAAGAGTCATACTGGACATTCGAACACATGAAATTCCCTCAAATATGTGTTTCCTGTTAAATTGACTCAGGTTGAAAAATTGAAACAAAACCCTTAATCCTATTGTTCAATACCCCCAACTTTGTTTAAGCTTGAAAATACAGTTTGCAAAGGTTAACTGTGGTCTAATTTTTACCTTGATATGTTTTTATGCATATTGTGATATCAATAAAGTTTTGAGAAGATATAGACTTTATCTATCAGGAATAAGCCGCATTGTCACAATCATTTCATGAGAAGAGATTTTTAAAAAATGTTTATTCCAACTTTTGGGCAACAGCATATGTGGACACTTTACATCTGAGCTGTTTTCCATGTTTGGAGAAGGCCCCTTGGCTCTAGGGAAGGTACATCTTATTGCTTTGTGTGCAACATAAATTTTCAATTTGTAATAGTGCTTTGGGAAAACTCTTCTCTGTATCATAATGTCACTGCCCCTGTCTGACCTGCTAAACGTCCTTACCTCAACCCCATCCAACATGTTTGGGATCAACTGAAATGCTGTACGGGAGCCAGGCCTTATTGCCCGAGTACTGGACTTTATTAGTGCTGTTCTGACTCAATGTGAGCAAATCTCTCCAGTGAAGTTCCAAAATCTGGTGGAAAGCTTGAAACTTGAAGAGGAGAGGCTTTTTTGAAATGACTTGTTTAGTCTCATTTGGCTGTAATGTCTGGATGTCCACATACTTCTAGCTACTGAATGACAATACGTGAGGCCTCTACCAATTACTGATGCACAAATTGAGACAACATCCTGGTGGAAGCATTGAGCTGCTCATCTTGTAAATCTCTGTTTCTTTTTCACTGTGTCCTTGAATGCTACCCCGGAATGATTAAAACAATGAACCATTGTTAAGTCGACTTCATTTTCAACACATTTCTGTTAAACGATAGAGTTTACGCTGAGGATCCAGGTTTGCCTCAGGCTGTGTAATTATGTGCCTACTTTTTGAGTAAATTAACTTGAATACAGTTAAGAGACTACACTCAGTCTCAGGAGCATTGCACAACACTTTTATTTGTTTCTTGGGTAACCATGGTAATGTGCCAGGCTCGGAAAGAAAAAAAGCCTATGAGCAACACTGCAGGCATTAGGCCTCACCGACACAGACTCTGATACTACAGAGGCTTTTGAGGGCACCGCTGCTGGAAATTATTTTTCAGTTACTCTTGCTCCGGCTTCATTTTTATGTATTTTTTCCACAAAGTAGCTTCAGCTGGCTGGTTCGTGCAGCACACATGAATGGAACCAGTCTCCAAGTATCTACTGTGAATCATTACACAATTAGATTTGCTATGACTCAATATCACAAGTTCAAAAAAAAAGAAAGAACAAAAAAGCTGCTGTTAAGTTTTGACTTACATGGAGAGGCACATGCTCGTGATCCTGGTAATGAAGCTGTGGATAGTAAATGATAAACAAATGCACAATGGATTATATTAAATTTTAATGTGCACAGCGTGATATTATACAGTAAAAGCAAGGAAGGAAAATCATCTTATAAAAATATCACCTTCAGAGCTTAAAAAACTCATTTCAAG
The DNA here is from genome assembly GCF_000690725.1 of Stegastes partitus. Lineage (NCBI taxonomy): Eukaryota > Metazoa > Chordata > Actinopteri > Pomacentridae > Stegastes > Stegastes partitus. The sequence goes on along the minus strand of NW_007577843.1, from coordinate 103,551 downwards.
AAACAGGTGCTAAGATATTACCATCCCTCTGAGAAGACAGCAGGTAGACTGAAGGTGACAGAGTCAAAGCGAGTTTAGTGTCTCAATAATGCATCCCCACCCCACCCAGAAACCCCACCCATCCCTGGATCTTGGGGTTGGAGCTGTCATATTGATGCTTCTCTACATCAGGTCCACAGTACAAGAAGTAGGGCAGCAGAACAAAACTTAAAAAGACAAAAGCTAGAGGAGGGTGCAAAATTATGTCCAGGTAACAAATAAAAATGCATCCAAAATCACACATTCCACCTCATATTGTCTTAATTCCAATGCATTAACCTGTGTAAGTACCACAGTGTGCAAAAAAAATCTCCACACAAGCTTATAGATGCACAGTCTGCGTGCAAAGTGTGCAAACGCACTGCTAGTACTCTACGACCTTTGCAAATATAAAAAAAAAGGAGATTTTTATCAGCACTAGTCACTAGCAATACTTTCCATTAGATTAGTGCACTGGAAGGAGGCCAGAGATTTCTTATTTTCTGCATAAAGCACCCATACAGTACATACAGGATATGAAAACAATAGCATTGAAATCAACTCCTTAAGTTCTTCATATTCATAGTGTCGGGAAAAAAAAGCTTTCACTATGGAACTATGATGATGTGCATTTAAAAGTATTGAGCTTCAGTGAAAAATAAAAGGTCTAAATTTGTCTACAAAACTCAGGATGGAGTTAAAAAAAAAAAGAAAAAAGAACAGGATTGTAAAATTCAAATACTAACATTCTCTTGTCACACACTCATTTAGGTATGAAGGTGAGAAACCTGTAAAAAAAAAACAACTGAGGTGAAGTAAGAAGGTGGTGCAGAGAGCGAGTGAGCCGAGACGCAGATTGTCACTGGGCAGCGTGGTGGGTGTGGCGGACGGCGAGTTGCTGGCGAGGCGACGTAGGTGCATGCAGGAACGAGGGCAGGTTCAGTGTGTCAGACTGCTGGAGAGCAGGGCAAAGAGGGGAGGGCTGGGGGGGGAGGGGAGGAGAGGGAGGCGGCTTTTTTTTGGTGGGCGGGAGGTCGTGTGGTGCAGCGGGAGAGAGGGTGCTGTGCTGTTTTGTTTTTGCTGAGTCAGACATAATTTGGCAGTGCTCACTCTTTCTCTCTGTGTTGACCCCCACAACCCCGACAGCCCACCATCCCGCCCCACGGCTCCAAAAAAAAAAACACAACAAAACAAACACAAACAAGCGCGAGAGGTGACAGTAGAGCACCCTGACATGCCCTCTCCACACCAATCAATCAGTGTGAGGAGCTCTCTGAAAACACAGTAAGAATGGAAGGAATTTACATAATGTGACGAAACTAACAATAACATACAGAGCTCGGTTGCCTGCTTGACACAGTGAGGAATAAAAAAAAAAACAAAAAAACTAGAGAACACAAACAGAACAACAACAAAAACCCGGGAGAATCACCCTTTGATTTCCTGTACCCACCCATTTGGTTACGCCAAAAGAGAAGAGAAAAAACAGCTGGTGGAAAAAGGCGGGCAGAGGCGCCATGTGACCACACCACGCCTCCAAACATCCCCCTGCCTCGCTCTGGAAAAGTCTCACCTCTCGTTTTCCAGAGGTTTTTTTTTCTTCTTTGTTTTCTTGTTCTGTCTTTTCCCTCCATCTGCGTTGCTCCTGCCCTTCCATCCTCCCTCCCCTCTTTCCGTTAATACTCCTCCTCCTGATTTTGGATGCTACACCTCCTTGGTCATGCGGATTCGGATGCTGCTGAAGCACTTGCCCATGGCCTCGAACAGCGGGTCGCAGAAGGTGTGCACGCAGATGGAGTAGACGCGACTGACGCAGTGGATCTCGATCAGGTAGCTCTTGACGCACGGCACCACGGCCCAAATGTGCAGGAAGGACAGGATGGCGAAGAAGATTCCCCAGATCACCGCCAAGGGGATGCCGACCAGCGCTGTCAGCAGCCGGTAGCACCAGTACTTGGTGACGGTGAAAGTGGTGAAGCTGGCTTTCCACACACCATCGAAGCTGTAGGTCCCTGCAGGCTCTGCGATCACATCTTCAAAGTCCACCTGAGGAAAAAGAAAGAGGACAAGTGAGAAACTAAAGGCTGTGGACACAATGTTACTCAATCAGCTTCTTGTTGTCATGGATGTGGTCCTACTCAAACACACAATTATTAGCCAAGTGAAACAGCCGATACTGACTCTGTATAGAAATGTCTATACTCTCCTTAGTCTGAGAAAGGAGCATTTAGAATCTGACAATAATCTAATGACAGATGTGAACTCCAGGATGCATCTGTCAGTGAAACTGAGTCAAACCACAAACACTCAGTCATGAGGAAATTGCTAACAAACTGGTTTTTGACTCGGACTGTCTGCTCTGATCATCACAAATATTGAATTTATGACTTCAATCGAATTAAAACTCCTGTAAGCAGCTTCTTCAGAAGATTTTAGGACCAACACATTGGAAGCAAAAGTTCAAACTGACACATACATACAACTGGTTAAGGCTAAAGGCGGCTTTTTAAAACAAAACAAACATAAACAAATGCAGTCACAAGGGATGAACCAGATTTTCATGTATCTGAAAGTCTGAAAATCTGAAAATTCACCGGCAAATTTAGACATTAGCAAAATCGGGGGTTTTCAGATAATGAAAGACTTTTATTAGATTTTATTCCACACGTATTTCTTTGAAGTACTTTCTACTAACAAACTTGTTTGGATGAAGTAAAATGACTTCAAGTCCTATTTTGTTTGCCAGACCATTGCTGAGATGTGACTGGACTGATCCTTTTACTGCTGAGCATAAAAAATACAACTTAAGCACACCGAAACGCCACATTCAGCTCAGACTCATCATTACGACCCATCAGACGTCTTCTTCCACTGCCAACAGCGTTTCACAAGAGTCCTGATATGGTGCAAATAAAACCACCACATTCATTTTATAGTCCTCAAATCTGAACTCATTAGTTGCACATAAATCACCTGCTTCACTCCCTCTTAATATGTGTCAGTTTTGCAGAGTTGAAGTTTGGGATTCCTGGCAAGATTTACATCTCCCCTTGCAGCGACTGGTACACAGTCCAACATCTGCCACACCCAGAATACTGATTGCTGCTCTCACACACTTATCTCTGGCATCTGCCTTGCTTTCTGCAAATCAACTTGGAGATTTTTTGTCTCCAGCGCCTCCTGAATTGGAATTGATGAGACAAACAACAGAAAGAAAGAGACATTCCAGTTTGGTTTGAGTGGCAGGTGGTCTGCTGGATCTCTCCTCCACCTCCTATTAACCAGGACATTGTGTTTCTCCTCGTTGAAAGCACATCTCTCAGGCCTTTAACGTGAAGATCCCTACATGTGTCCTGAGCGCTGCTCTTTAAGGAATGGAGGGAAAAGTTGCAACTCAGTGCTTACTCTCCCTCCCTCTCTCTCCCATCCTCTTGACAGGATTCTGAGTGCAGAGTCAATATTTATTTTACAGTTCCTTGGAGACCGTGTCCTGCCTAACAGTGCAGCCAGGCTACTGAGAGCTAATGGCTGTAATATCAATAAGTCGTGCAGATAATATCAAGTGTCACACTGACACTGCAATGGAAATGCCAAGTGCTTTCATCCACTTTATGGAAGATGTGATGCTCAAACTGTCTGTTGATGGAAACATACATCATGGTTTACACTCATCATTTTTAGATCTCTGAAGAAGCATGTGATTGGTTAACTGGTATACATTTGTCCAGTTTTAGAGATGCTGAATATTGATGCCGGTTTTAGGTGAACAAAATTTAATCTGAAAATGCCAGACATCTATAGAATCGATATAAATATGATTAGACAAGCATGTAAACAAATGAGAGAGGCTGAGCGGAAAACAAAACAAAATAAATGAGGCATGGTTCAAAAACGGTATACAGAGGAGCAAGTTGCTAGACGACATGGTGAAATATCTTTCTAATTTGATGTGCAGAGTAGATTAAAAATGTTAGTAAAATATCTGTAGCATGTGAAGCTACCGCTAACCCGCTGCTAACCTATTGTAGTATTGGTGTCTGTCTAAAATGAGTGGGGACAAGCACATCTTAGGACCTCATTCCATGCTGTTACTCATTATGTAAGTGTAAATGTCATGTTTTTCCACTCCTGGACAACTTATTTTGGACTCTTCAGTTACTTTTCGTGCCTTAAAACAGCAGCTTGTGCCTTTTTATTCTTTTGCTCCAAGCAGCCTCTCTCACAGCATCAACTGGTGAAGGCCGCTACAGCCTTATAATATAAATCTGACTGCAGCCACAAAACCAGCGCGGCATCCATTTAATTTTTCCACAGCTACAAATTTTAAAGCGCACCCACTCTGCGCCAGTTTCCAGAACTTTGATTGAGACTAAATGAGAGCCTTCTGCAGAGCGGCACAAACACAACCACAGCAGGACGGTAGAGAGTTTTTAACCTCATGAAGTGAAGCAGTTTTTTTTTTCTTTTCTTTTTAAACTATACAGGGTTTTAGGATTTAGATGCTGTTATTTATGCACAACATTATGAAGAAAATCCATCACATTCTCAAGACAGACAGCCAATAAAACAAAATCCCCACTTGTTAAATTTGGAGATTTTTTTTTCTTGCCATCTTACAGGAGCGATTTATCTGGTAACCAGTGTTGTTAAATGGGATTTTGAAAAGACAACCTAATTAAATTAAAGCTTTTAATTAAAAAAGGCTAAAAAGTAAAGTAGTTCAATTCAATATTTGTGACAAGCAAGTTTGAGGAAGAAAAAAAAAAGCATTTCAAGCATCATAATGGCATTTTTGTGTGTGGCAGCTGATTCAAAGCGTGAGCCTTTGCAGTCCAATCAGAAGTTTGATATTAAACAATGGAGTCTCGGGGTCAGCATGTGACTGGTCACCAAGGCAACTGTATTATTGAGTAAATAAGGCCATGTGCTATTTCCAGAGCTCTATCTTCAGACTGTCGACTATGCTTGAACTGACAAAGTGAGTCTGCGGAGAAGAAGGTCATAATGGGGAGAATTAATGGAGTCTTTTTTCGGTTTGAGGGCTTCATTTGGCAGGGGGAATGTTTGGTTTGGTTGAGAAGACGGATTAGGGTGATTGGCAGTGGAGACATTTGGAACCATTCTGACTTAAACAGGACTTGCTTCGCATCCAAGTGTACTTTTGATTGAGTAATTATTCTAGCACTTACAAAATTATAACACTACCACTAATTTGTGTCACATTTACTCAACACATCTAAGATGTAGTGTGCAAATTCTTATGTATTGCCAAATGTCACTAAACCAGCGAGATGAGCTTCACACAAACGCTTGTGTATCCTAATTGTAGATGTTAGAGAGAACAATGTGCCAAATATTTAATCATTTCAACTGAGTCCCTGTTTTGTATCTTTTGCATACATTTTTGTGATTTTTCCACAGTGTTTGTTAAATTTGCATGACATTTGGATGGAAACCAGTGTCAGTGCACTGAGTTTTGAAGAGATATCTGAACTCACAGAGGAGTGTGTAATCAGTCCTGATAAAAGCTCAGAAATCATCAAAGCGAATGGAGATGTGAGTTTTACACAGCGATATCAGTAAATCTACAAAATCACAGAATGAGACTGTCAAGTAAAAATGCGATCAAAAGTCAACCAATCCAAGCTTTGCGCTCCCAGAGGGAGTGTTTCATTCCACTCAGTTTGACCTTAAGGACTTTGCATTTGCGGCTGCTGGAGCACAAACTTCTCACAACTCCCTCTCAAACATTTTCTCCAGTGGGGGCATTTTCACTCGACTCTCTGCTGGGCTCAAACCCCTCCTCTCTGCTATGTAAAGACCCACAACTTCTCCAGGGGAAAAAAACTCTCCTCACAGAGCAAACTCCACATGCATGGCGGTAATGGAACTTATTTGATGTGGCCAGGTGATTGAGGCCAGCTGCAGCAGCTACAGGAGAACAGCGTGTTTTCCTTTGATTGCCAGAATGCAGTGTGTGTGTGTGTGTCTCTTTGTGTCCACGCAGTCTAGGTGAAGTATAACTGAATGCACACCACACACATTTACGTGTCACTACTGGCTGTGCGTGTGTGTGTGTGGTCACGGTGGACTGCAGAATGAGGCTTGCTGGAAGGGATTCCCTGCGTGTGCTTTTCATCGGGGCACACCAAACACACGCTTCCACTTGGCAGAGCTGTTTCCTTGACCTCAAAGCACCTCAGAGCTGCTGTATATGGCGCACTGTAAAAACTAAGGGCTCATCAGAATTTATTTAGAAATCCAGGGGGAGGCAATGAGCACCGTAGGGTTTGTAAAAAAAAAATAGGGCCACAGGCTCCTCAGAATACTGTACGGTTTCATTAAATCAGTATGAAACGATCTTTTTAATGACTCTGGTCTGTACAGAGCGAAAGGAACAATATAACAGAAGGTAAAAGTAGGCTTTAGGTGGGCAGAAGGACGTCTGCCAGGGTTTTATTGTAATGTATTAGAATTTTGGATTCATTTTTTTCTGGAAAATCTACATCTGCAAAGTACAAAGTTACTGCAGATATTGGCTTGGAGAAGAATAATGATGCATAACAATAAAAGTAGCTTTGAAGTGTATTTTGCAAATGTACTTAGTTACTTTCCATCACTGGCTGCAACTTGAAATTTCACAGTTTTGGGCCGTTTCTTGTAACTTTTTAGTTTTAGTTTTTTTTTTACAGTGTATCTGGATGTGATGTCAGATCATTTCACCAGCGGTCTGTTGACTTGATTAGAGAGGGGCAGGACAATCATAAAGCTGCTTTCTATTCTGAGACTAGAGGGAGAGTCTGACTCACTGTCACAATGGAGGAGAACGAGGAGGGAGAGAGTGGAGGGAATAAGCACAGACGCCAGCAGGGAACAGGAAAAGTGGAGATTAAGGTTCATTTCCTGAAAGAACACCCAAAATATTTAAATTAAAGTTAGAATTAAATGAAACTTTTCTTGGGGAAACGGTTCATGTGCCTAAAGTGTTGGTCTTAGGCAGTGCAATTCTTCCTTTGTACATACACTGTTACTTCCTCACAAAACCAATGATATTTTATCACACGTGAAACAGTATGTGGCATCAGAAAGTGTACATACTGGCACATTTGTCTTTTAGACAGTGGTGTGACAAGTAAGGCATCTCATGTAAAACATTTATGGCAATATTTCGGATTTAAGCGTCCTGCCAAGATGTCTTGATCAAACAACTGACATGGGAGGAAACCCCGTGGCACTGAGATCATTTTTAAAACCCCTACAGTAAGATATCATTTAAGGAATAATCATTTTCTGATCAAGAAAGTCAAAGGTGTCAGACAGTCATTTATGATGTAAAAGCTGACAGGAGCCAATAAAAAGAAACAAATGGATATTTGCTTCTCTGACGCAACTACAGGCATGCAGGGAGGAAGGGAGGGAGAGAGGGGGAGGAGAGGAGTAGCATGGGAGGAAAGAGGGGAGGATGGGGAGTGGCTGAGGGATCCCCTCAGACTAACCAGCTAAATTGGGTGTTTCCCTATTTTAACAAGGCAGAGTTCAGGCATTTCAAAGATCTGGCCCGTCCTGTCCCATGCAGGGAGTTGTTTGACCCCACTCTGATCTGAAAACCTACCCCAGCTGGAGAGGGGGGCGGCCGGGCTCAGAGAGCTGCTGCTCCCCTCTGCCACACAGACGCGTCAGGTGGTTTTCAGCGCACCACTCCTCTGCAGCTACAGCGTCCCTCCCTCTGCTAACTCCTTTAAACAAAATAAACCTTCAGTATTTACACGGTCAGGCTGCTCTCGTATGGAAAGAATTCCACTTTCCTAACAGCAAGGCGTATGCAACAAGGACTGTGGGAAGTGTGTGTTCCAACAACAGGATATTCGTAATGTTTCCTCTGTTGGAGTGAGGTCGGGATGTTCACGTTTCAAGCCCACTGCTCTGACAGACGCACAGATATTACCCCCTGAGAACTGCGTGCTATTGTATTGCCTCAATGAGCTTTAAAATGTATTTGCAAGCTTCTTCCTAATAGGGGAAAGTCACTGAGGGGTAGCACTTCTGGAGCGGCAGCGCGCAACAGTGCGCACAGCTGCGTGCGCTCCATACGCTCCACACAGCTGCACTGAACACCGGTTTGACAGCTCATAGACTTCATTTTCACCGAGATTATTTTAGTTTCCACTGATTGTTAGGCAGCTGCACCCAGCAGCTGAAACACACTCTAAACTCCGCAACAGGTATTTTGTTGAAGCAACAGTTGCCACGAAAATAGAGAAAGCTCACAACACTGAACACATTTAACGTCAAAAATAAAGCTCCGAAGGTAACAGCCCTTCAAGTTTGACTCACCTTGACAACGTCGTCGTTTATGTGCTTGGGATCCCGGTTGACCAGGTCGATCTCTTTGGTGTGGACATCCTCCATCGTCTTCTCGTTCAGACTGTCGTTGTCCATGTCTTTATTGTTGGGTTTGTATATGTTCCCTTGCTTTCGGATGAACGGCGAATGCAAAAACTCCTGTCAGAGTCCGGAGGAGACAGAAAAAGAAGAGGGTGAAGAGGAGGAGGAATAATGCGCAGCGCGCTGAGAGGGAGAGAGACTGGAGCTGTAAGTCACCAGCCTGCCCCACAAACAGGGATGGGTTTAAATGAATAGAAAGTGAAGCACCACACCCCTCCGTCGAGCCGCAAGGGGTCCTCACCACCCAGATAGAAATCCAATACCCTGACCTGACATACAGTTGATTCGACATGTAGCCTGCCTGTGAGCGTTTAGAAAATACGTAAAAGCGCGTATTCCAAGGATTAGACCATTCTCTAGCTCAAATACCCTTTTTCTGAATATATCGCCTACATTTTTAAACAAACACAAGTTCTCAATTATACTGTAATGCAACGTGTGAAATTGCAGTATGTTCACATTACGTAAAGTAACGTTTCGGGTTTATGTGTCCATTGCTTTAAAAACCGAGTGCGTAAAGATCCATACGATCCTCACAGTGCTACTCTGTCCTTCGTTCATCTGTCAAGCACATTCTTATGTATATGCACAACCATATGGTTTCATTAGTTCACGTGAAAGCATATGAAGGACGTCTGAGTGGAATCTCCAGTGAAAAATAATGTGTGAGGTTTTAGTCCGGCTTTTACGCACGAAAATACACATTTATAGGGTTGATGCATAAAAGAGTATTTGGTTCGTCTGTGAGTAAAGGTTTTCGCAGGTAAAATCTCGCACCCACATGCTAATGTACACTCAATGGTCCTTCGCATTCCCTCAGCCTCTGTGGGAGACGCGTTCAGGACGAGGTTTCAGGAAAAAAAGAAAAAAATACAAAGATTGATCCATGGCGCTCCAGAGATGGAGACAAAATCGAACTATCCTCCATGGATGCAAATTATGGGGGAACAATCAGCTCCTAGATGAAAAAAACGTCTGACTACACATTTACAAAATAAAAATAGTGCCAGCTGTAGCTGAGCCATACTGTACCTCGTCTGCTTCGCCGTCTTTCAGTCCTCCTGTCATGCTGTCCTCAAGTTTGAAGAGATTAGCGCGTTGAAACAGACAAGAAGACAATATAGGAAGCCGAGTGGGAGGCGTGTAAGCAGACTGAGATCACCGGGGCTCCTCTCACGGACCTCTATAGCGAACTAATTCCTGCCCTTTTCCCTGAACATGAGTAAACTTTAATGCCAGAGCGCAGAGAAAAACCTTCGGTGTTTCCTTGGATCCACAGAGCGCGTCTCCGCAGCCCGGGAGTCACCTGCGAGCACAGAGAGCCACCGTGTAACCTGCTCGGCTGGAGGAGAGACTGACGTGATCTTAAACTGAAGGGGTGTTGTAGCTGGTGTGGAATTACTTTATTTGGGATCAAGGCAGAGTATAATAACTTTTTTGTTCAGTGAACCGTGGGCGTTAATTAGTAATGGCAAAGTGTTGATACTTGCCATACCATAGCCTGAGGGACACCATTTCAAGTGGCTGTTATGGACAGAGATTCGCAAAAATATACAAGATTCTAAAAAAGAACATGAAGGAATAAATGAATATGTTTAGGGATGTTTTCAGACGCAAACAGAACTAGTTTAGCCGTTTTAGCAAACATAGAATCCCGGCTGTCATCAGATGCATAATAAAAATAAGTTTATAGACATATTTTAAGTTTTTGGGAACTCAGTTTTTCACAGTTGACACTTAGCTGCTGAATCAGCTTTACAGGGTTATGAAGCTATACTGGCCACTCTGGTCTGTTTACATTCTCAGCTCACCTTGGAGTAACACCAGCTGGCACACTCAACTGTTTGCAGCCAAAAGATGTGACAGGATCAGTTGTTAGGTGTGTCTGATGGCTGCGTGAAATAAGCTTGCTGTTGCTTCATAATGGGGTTGTTTTGATATCTTTCAGAACTCTCATTTGCATTTCTTCCTCAGTGTGCGACCTTAGCCTTTGTCATAGTTCAAGGAGGAGTAACTCTTCTTTTGTATGCAAAAGGTTGTTTATTTTGGGCATTTTATTTGTTTAGAACTCTGGGATAGCCGGTGACTAGCTTTACAATGGATTTACAACGTCACTGGTAACAAATGGCTTTAATATTTTATTATGACTATACAGTATGCAACAGAAGTGAGCAACCTCTATGAAATATTACTTGAGCGTCAAATCAGTGTCAACAAAAGTGAAAACACCTGCGCTCACTGACACACAAGTTAGAAAACGTGTGGAAGTTATGTGATGAAAAGGTGTGAAAAGGTGTTGGGGAAGTGACATTTGTATATGGCACCATGAATGCCTGTGAATATACCCAAATATTGCCTGACAAGCTTATTAATGACACAGAACACAATGCCAAAATAGCACATAGTGTCCAAAGAAGGAAATAGTGAAAACTACCACCTGATCGAGCATGTCATATGACTTGAATCCAGAAGAACACCTTTGGGGTATTTTAAAGAGAAGACAGTGCTAAACCTCCCCTCCAACAAAGAGCAGCTGGAAATCAGTTCAAGTTCAAGAGTTTTTTTTATCATATGCACAGCAAAACAGGTAGTCATACTACGCAATGAAATTCTCTTTCTGTTCATTCTCCCTAAAAAAAAGAAAATAAGAGAAATAAGAGTCTCTGAAGAATGACAAAACATCTATCTAGAAGTTTATACAGCACTAGTATCCTCTATGCTGAGGAGGACGGAGTCTTTCATCACAACAGTGGACATACAAAGTATTGGGGAAAAAAACTACAGATTTAAATCTCAGGAGTGAAAGGTGTACTGACCTTTGTTGCATTGAGTTCCTGCTCCGGAGTCTATATTTTTAATACAGCAACTTTAAACTGTTCATTTTCAGTCTAACATCTATTACCCTACTGTTCAACTTAGATTTAATGCAATTATTGAGAGATGATACAACTTTGAATCACTGACACATAACATAGAGTTTTTCACTTTTTGGAAAACTGAGGGCTAACATAGTTAAAGTCAGTGTTTTGTCAGATTGTGACCAAGCAGACACTGAAGACAGTCTACCTACCATCTACCTACAGTCGATCTACTCTCCAAGTGACCTTTCTGAGATTTGAGCACTGTACAAAAATGGCAATACATACAACACTAAGGAATTTTAGGAATAACCAAAAATGCAGTAACCTATGTCACACCTGTCTGCCCTAAGGTAAGCAGGTGTGCTGACCAAAAAAAGAAAAAAGAAAACAACACATACACATAAAATATCACAAAGTGTAAACAGACGGAAAGTAAACAGAACAATAAAAATATGTAGCGACAAGTAGAACAAGCTTACATCCAATCCAACATTGAGCTAAAAACAATGACGAAAATAAATCCTAAAATAGAACGGGTAAATTCTGGTGACATCTGCAATAAATTTTGAAAATCCAGACATGACATACCAGATAAACAGCTGCCACCTCTCATGGAACAAGACCGTTGGTCCTCTGAGGGGAAACTGGATTTTCTCAGGAGAAGAACACGACATCAGTGACTTATGTAGAGTTTAGAGGAGGGATGAAAGATTTCCAGGATAACACCATCCTTGTAGGCACTTCTGTTACAGCTATTTTGTGTTCTTGTCTTTTTTTTCCTTAATTTTACTTATATACTTTTTGTATGAGCTATTGTGTTGCTGATGCATCAATCTAAGTTTGGATATCTATTTTACTCATTGTACTTCTACTCTTGTGAAAACCATCTATAGGATTGCTAGTTTGATTACTGCATTGCACCAATATGACTCCATGTTGTACCTGCTTCATTATGTTTCTTCATGGTGTGAAGGACAACTACTAGAATATAATAATGTGTTCCCCCTCATGGGTTTCTCACTTTTGAATAAGCTGTCTGAATTGTCTTATTGTCTTGAATAATGACAATAAAGTAGGTTGTGGTTCAAAATTGTCATGCTAATCATCAATCAAAATGATTTTTGTATAATCAAAAATTAAGACAAACATATTTAATTTAATATTGAAGGGTGCATTGCATGTACATCAGTTGTCTCTGTGAAACAGTTTGCCTTTGATGTTTGCCTCTGATCTTCTTGGTAGTTAGTGTCTTTTCCTGAGAAACACTTTGTGGCATCTTCTTCGGAAAGCTGCTATATAAATAAACATACCTCCTTGCCTGTCTTTGCTTTATTAGGTGTGGCCCTGAACACACATCAAAATAATCCAGTAAACACCTGTTTCAAATAAAGATGTCATTCTGCTGAAGCCTCCAGGAAGAGGCTACACTGACTGTTTCTCACCTGGAGGCAAATATTAGCATATTCTGAAACATTCTGCACCAGTAAACATATTCTGCAGCATGAGAAGTGTTGTTAGAAGAACAGCTGGTATTAAAAATGGAGGAACTATCAAAACTATCATTTGATGTCAGAGTTTCTGCATGAGTGTTGTAAACAGCTTTGTTTTTGGAAACTGAGATGGAAAACAGTGGGAGCTGTAAAGGTAAAGGATGTAGAAAGTGTTGTTAAGGTGTGTCACCTCCTGAGGCAACCACCACCCCACAACATCCCTTCATCCCCAGAGTGAGTTATGGTTTGATGACAGCACAGGAGCTATGGGAATTTTCAGCCGAGACAGTTTAAGTTTATGATAAGACTATCAAAAACATGTCAGTGTCAGTCGGAACACTGACAGAACAGGTTCTTAATCAGCTGATGCTGTACCGGTGCCAGTGGTGGAAAACTGTGTGATAACAACCAACAGTTGAACGTCCTCTTTGACCTTAAAAAACAGAGTCCATACTGGCTTATAGACCTCACTAGGTCACATTATGTGTAGTTCGTAAGCTGTAACTCAGATTTTGTGATGTGTGATGTGTCCAGATTCTCTGAGTTGTGGGTCAGAAGCAGTCAACTGTTTTCTTTTGAATAATCTTTTTAAATCAACACCAACCCAGCAGGACAGTATATACCTGACCTCAAATTCTGGAGCACACGTTATTCCCCTTCTGTTACATCTACATCTGTCCCACCATAAACAATATCAGGTAGGAACCAAAACGCTCTGAGCCAGGTGAGTTGTAAAAACCTACTTACATGTTGTACATATAAATTTACATATTAAAAAGTGCTGCAACTACAAATAAAATAATTAAATTGTGCAAAGTCTTCCAAAAAGAAAGCATAACACAGTAAGCATCAGTATGGTGACACTTAAAAACCCCCAAACTCTAATGTGTGTACACAGTAGCTAAGGTTACAAAACCACAAAGGATTGACTCTGACTAATTTGCACGAAGCAGAAGACATGTGATTTGTTGTCACTGGTCACTTGCCTGCTCACAGGATGTAATGTAACCATCCCAGGTGCTACGTTTAGCTCAGCTGACACAAAACTGAAAAGAACAGTTGAATATCATACAGAGACTTTCACTACAAACTGCAGGAACAGGAAGAGAAACAGGCATCGGTCAGGAGACTGCAGGAGTTTACTGCAATGGCAGGAGGAGTAGTAACAGAATAAATATGCAGAAGGGGTAGCAGCAGTAGTAAAACAGCGTTTTTATAGTAACATCAGTGGTATGTTTAGCAGTCACATAGTAGTGACAGAGGCATCTCATGCAGCAGCAGCATTGGTGACACCACAGCAGCAATATGGCAGTCTGTCATCTGGTGCAACAGTGGCTTCAGCAGCAAGAATATTACTGATACAAAAACATTTGACTGAAGTCGCAGCAGTAGTATGTTGTATCACTTTGTTATTATTATCATTTTTGCTATACTGCAAGTGATTGTGGGAGAAAGGCCAGAGGTCAGGGTCAGCTGCTAAACACTTCAGGTACAAGCCTGTCTCTCAAAAATTACATTCCTAAACAACTCACCTGCATTCTCAATATGTTTTGAAAGAAATCCATTTTCTCTCTTAAAGATAACTGTCATGAAGTAGAAAAAGACTTCTAGTTTGAATTCGCTTCATAAGATAAGAGGTGAGGACAGAGGCACAAGCTGGCAACAAGGCATTCACCCGGGAGGCTGCTGTTTGTGTTCTTTGTGGGACCATTATTGTTAGAGCTTCACTTGTTCATTTCTGATTTCACGCATTGTTTGGTTCGCTTTAGGCACCAAAACCATGTGGGTAGGTTTAGGAAAACAGCAAGTTTGGTTTAACGTAAGTGAGACAGCAGTTTAGTTGTACAGGATTGTAATTTTTGGATTACATTGTTGTCAGGAGTTCCTGAAAGTGTCAGGGTGGTTCGCTTAGCATCAGAGCAGTCAGCCTATCAAAATACTCAAGAGTTATTGCAGACATTTGTGGCCTGAACCCACAAGAAAACAATGTCAGTGCATTCAGACGTCACCTTGATGTCATTTTAATTAAGTGCAGCACACTGCTCTGTTTGAGGATGGACTGTGATTGGATAGCTGCTACTGTTTTTCAGTTGCATGCAGCAGCACGAGACAGAGAAGCTGAACTTTATGGGGCAAAACTGCACATCAAAATCCTTTTCAAAATGGCAGTCAGTGACAGTTAATGCTGATTTGCAGTTTGTCTGAGGGAGATTTTGCCCCTAGCTGACCCTCTCAGGCAGTGCATCGTACCAGCACACTGTATGTACTACACGTCATGGTCATAGTTAAAGAGAACTGTTGTTGGGTGCTGTTAAAAGAACAACAAGAATATGTAAAGAGCAAAAGATTCCTGTTTCTTTAGAACTGAGCACTAGTAAAGATAATAGCAGTCATTTAGTCCTGAGGGACGATGCAGCAGAATAACGCAAGAATAAGACAGCAAGGTCCATGCACACACGACAGGACATCAGAAAACTCTGTTGCTGAGGAAATATTGTGAGCAGCAATGTAGGTGGAGTGTAAATGCTGTGCAGGCCTGCAGGTCTTAGAGCGAAGCCTCAGGTCATGTTCCATCGACCCATAGCTCATCTTTGTATAGGAAAGTGTCTTATGCAATCTCAGCAAAGTGATTTACGAGACCTTTCTGGCACTCAGCTGCACATCCCAACCACACTCATCTCCTGTGACAGAAAGAAGAAACCACACACAGAAGAATTACCTTGAGGAAAAATTGTCTTTATTTTGGTCACGAAGAACACATTTGGCTTGTTAAAGTAAAAGAGTTTCAGTTACAATATGAGTTCATTGAGTCAGAGTGAAGTAACAGTCAAAAATGTATCTGAAAATCAAATCCAAACTGATAAAAGCTGTATCGTCATATTTATGATCTCTTTGCCTAAAATTGAAGCCTTCGAAGAATGATTAGCTGGGCTGAACCGAGGTTGATTAGTTCTACATGGTATTGCTGAGGAGAAAGAATAGCTTCAGCCTCACACCTGTCTTCCACTATTGCACAACCCTACCTTAAATATCCTCCCAGAGCTGCAGAACATGCACACAAGGCTGCACACAAGAAAACAAAACATCACATGACACATTCTCCAACTGTAGTTTGCTTTAGAGGTTCAGCTGGTTAGCTTGCATGAGTAACAAGTTGAAATTGTCTGATGCAAATGTAGCTTTGATTTCATACACAACCCTGCTGGATGTGCTGCTTCTTTGTGGGAAACTCTTGATGATCACCTGCTACAAACTGTGTACTGGATATACAGCTGGCTTATTGGTTCGTATGACGGCTGATATCAGAGTGGTTGTCCATCTTTAGGGTGGGCTGAACCCATTGTCTGTCCAGCGCCACGCCATAAACAGATAAAGTCAGTAACTAGCTTCAGATGTTTTATAGGAATAAAAAAAGAGAACACAAATCCAATTGAATGCTAATGTTGCTCAGCGCTGACTGCTTATTGATACATTAGTCACGAACCAGAGCTTGTATGTATTTAGGTGTTTTTTAAAATATATTTTTTTAAATTTTACCTTTAAAATTTAAAAAAAAAAAGAATGAATGCAACTGTAAACATCAACGTCTCATCTCATCAATTTACTGCAGTGCACAGATTAGCATTAGCGTCACAATGATTCTTTCCATATTGTCAAAGTAATTTTCCGAAGAATCTCTTTCAGGTTCATAGATGTACAGCTGAATAACTCCAACATTACAACTTGTCACTGTGTAGCAATAAAGTAGTTTTAGAGTTTGAGCAGAATCGTAGGTGAGCTGGTGTGCTCGAGCTGCACTAGCAGGGAAGACTGAGAGAGAGGGACTGCATAGATCTGTACATTCTATAGGAAGCATCAGTTACATCTGAGCCATTTTAGGACAGGAAGGGATTATTTTTCAAAGAAAACAAAAAAACAAAAACAAAAAAACCCCCAAAAGAGCTAAATATGCAAATATGTAACTTTGATATGCAGGAATGAGTTTTTGGGGCTAAATCAATGATCAGAGGGGGACTTTAGGATAGCACAGCTCATTGCAAGTGAGAGCTGTGCAGGTTAACATGTAAAACTGAACTTTAGCAAAACCACTGCAAAAAAAGTAAAAATCATATTATTGTCTGATTCCTCAAAATTTGCAGCGCTAAAGCAAACAATAATAATAATAATAAAAAAAAACCCTATGCATGTACCAGAGTTTCAGCTCAACCGAGGATTCAACCAAACACAGTACAAAATGTGGAATGCCTTCATCACACTGTAGTAAAGTCCTCTCTTCTGTCACGGTTTGCCAATCAAGAATTGCTTGTTACATACATCATAAATTAGAAAGCCCCCTCCCAGATGATCTATAATTAGGTTTCCTTTGACACAGTTAAATAACAGTTAGGTCCATATAAAAGCAAATGCCCAGTATTATTGCCAATGCTCTGTGAGATCAACACAGCAGACAGTAAAATAAGCCTGCAAATGTGCAACAAGCTGCATCTCAGCATTTAATATTCAAATAATCTACTCTCTAGCAGACATTCTATTCTAATTCACTTCATTACAATCAACTTCTCGCTGAATGTTTTGCATATATACAAAAAAAAATATATATATATATAAAGCAGAAATATTACAACTCTCAGCAAGTCAGCGGTAAGTGTGTTAGCCTGAACAACAGTAATTCCACCACTCCCAGCCACAAAGGAATGGACTGAAAAGATTTTTTGTTTTTGGTCAGAATCAGCAAAGCAACTCTATTTTGAGTGGGGCACAGGAGCTCTTTGTAAAGTTATAAACACTGAAATAAAGTCAATGAAATGACGCTGACTGTGTAACATACATTTCCGAAGCTTTTGGTGTAATTTAACTCAATTTGATGTGTTTTCACTGTTTCACATGACCTGCAGTGAAAACTCAGCCCTTACGGCCATCATTTCAAAAACTTTTCTATCTATAGTTGTTAATACTTTGCATAGGACTCTTTAGGATTTCATATTTTACTTTGCAAGAGCTCATGTATTCCACTAGCATCATTTAGTTTTTTTTTTCCATGGACTCCAGTCTGCCCTACATTTCTTTCTCCTCGGGGACAGAGAGGTGTCTGCGTCAGTTCTCTGTAGTTTTAACCTGAATGGAGGACAGGGCCTTTCCCATGCTATGGAAGAGCGGCGTGACGAACATATCTGTCAGACTCCTCCACACTATCTGGACCGACGGTAGCACCATCATGAAGCTCTGGATCACCGGCATCACCAACCTGGAAGGACAAGGTCAAAGGGTCACTTTGGTGAATGTTCACTGCTTCTTAAAAGCATTTTATCGACAAAGAAAAAGTTTTATATGATGTTTTATTTATCATATCTGTTTTTCCATAACTATGTTTACAACTCATGTCTGGTATTTGTACAATATCACAAGCTGCTGTATTGTCTCGTTTGT
This sequence comes from Stegastes partitus, assembly GCF_000690725.1. Lineage (NCBI taxonomy): Eukaryota > Metazoa > Chordata > Actinopteri > Pomacentridae > Stegastes > Stegastes partitus. The sequence continues at coordinate 85,310 of NW_007577843.1, read as the reverse complement.
AGATCTGTTCTAGAAAAAGCTATACAGGAGTGTATCACACTGTATTGTTACATTCCTGCAGCTTGTTTCGCTGTATGTATTATATGATTGTGAAAGCCGTGGACTCCTTTGAATCAGCACCTCTCTGTGTGATCTCCCACCCTGACATTCCAGATGTATTGGCCACCTCTGTACTCTCTATTGATGAATACCTGTGACTTGACTGACTTCCTCCTTAGTTTGTGACCTCAGCTCGGTGAAAGGTCATGCAGAAGTTACTCTGCAGTGCTCCCTGTGCATCTAAAGAATGTCCCACTCGTGTCTGAAAATAGGCTTCAATTGCTGCTCGAATACCATCTATCTGGCAAAAGGCATGGGACATTTTTTTTCCCCCCACTACCAGTGGAACTCCACATTCCTCCCAACTTTCCATAGCGTACTTTCGTCTGGGCATAACGTGTTGTTTCATAAAGTGTTAACAAATGGACTCTTTTGGTTGCATATGCACACGATTTGCTCGAAAACCTGGAAGCACCTGGTTCAACTCGCTGCAGAGCAGACATATGCATGACGCAATTATCCAAATAAAGTATAAAAACAAAACACTGACATAATGTTTCAATGCTATGCTGCATGTGACGTCAACTGCAAAAATAGCTTTAATCAATGTTTGTGTAAAGATCCAGAGCAAGTATGCTGGCAAACAGCAGTGGCAGCTGAGGAAAAATCCCATAATGCTCAGTTAATGTAACCAGAGAGATTTAAACTTTGCTTTTAGTCCTCAAAACAAGATTTTATTTTATATAACCAAGCTTTTAAATGTGTTACACATGGTTTGTTTTTTTCTTTCTTTTGCATCAGTGCAGTAGTTATGTAATCAATGTGTGTCAGAATGTGTTTTCAGCACCTAGTATCAATTGAGAATAGAAAACTCTTCTAACACGTTTATTAGAAGCTTTATTCTCTTTTAAATTCAGTGACTTATGTCTCCATGGCATCACTCAAATGCTCCAAGTCTGTGTGTGGGGTTTTCTCAAAGATATCATTATGTTCTGTGAGAACACTGTGCCAGATGAGCCAAACAGCACCAAACAGAGTCCTACAGGATAGAGGAGCTTCCTCTCCTTACCAGATATGAATGCAGCTGAGCACTCCGAACACCAGTCCGAGGATGAAAGCCATGGGCACAGCGAGCAGCGTGGTCAGCAAGCGGTAAAAGATGAATTTGATCAGCTCAAAGGCGGCGTGGCTTCCTATCCACACTTTGTCAAAACTGTGCGTGGAAATTGGCTCCGCGATGACATCTTCAAAACCGACCTGTCAGATGAAACAAATCAGGGTGCAAACAATTAGCTTTGAAAATAAGCAGGAGACTGTTGGGAGATGATGATGGATTACAGCGCAAGCAGGCGGCGACTTCCAGGTATTCATGCGGCAGATTACCAACCTCACCGTTTGTTACAGATAACAAAAAGGTTACAGTAAGGGTGTAAAGTAGGCGATAATTCAACTGGACGGCTAATACCTTCTGTAGTTTCACTTTTAAAGAAGCATTTCAAAACTCGCACCGACTTTACCTTCAAATGCGCGTTGACATCGGTTGGATCTCGGTCCTGTGCCGCCGCGTACACCTTCCCCTGTTTGGACAGAATGGGCTCTATCGACCTGTTAAACTCATCTTCGTCCATGATTATACTTGTATCCGATTTCTCCTTCTCTAAACCCATGTTGTCGAGTCAGACGGTGCAGGGAGAGCAGCTGGTGACGGTGCGCTCTGCGCTGTGCGCCGGACTGAGCGGCACCCCGCCCCGTACGGAAAGCAGCGCAGCGTGGGGCCGAGGAGACACAACAAGCTCAAAGTCACTTCCCCGGACCATTTCATGAGCTCAGTGATGAGAGACGCTACTGTGCAGAGAACTGGCCTCCGGTCATCGAGGCCCAACAGTTGTCAGAGTTAAATGTCAGCAGAACACAGCAGCCGTTTACAGCCATGTGATCAAATGTGATTAATATCTGCATGCGTATTTTTTTTCACTTGTTTTCATTTTTTTTTTTTTTTTTTTACAGCTCAGAGACCAATCCTTTTGAGAAGTGGTTAGATAAGTTGAAGCATTCTTTTTCCAACATCATGTTTTGGAAAATGTAACCACCTGTACTTCAGTTAAGGTACAGAAAACACCAGTTAACAATTTCCCCCAGGCCTTGTGTTTTGGAAAAAAAAAACACCCACATGTTTATTTTCATCACACTTTGTCACTGTAAAAGCCTGCTTATTATCGTTGAAGTGGCTGTACAAACTGCTCTACCTGTTGAGTTGATTTACCACACATCTTCTCTTTGGTTTTTGGTTTGCATGGATTTATTGCTATCTGACTGTTTGATGATCTGAGCCCACCGACCAGCCAACATTGTTAGAATAACTGCAGATCTTCAGATGTCTAAATAGGAACCACAACAGGCTGAGGTTTTCCTCAGGCAGCTGGTGTTTCACATGGAAATGCTTTGTAGCCTCTGAGGACAAAGGTCTGGCATGGTGACCTCTCAGCAACATACAGTATGTGTTTAGGATGCTTGTTTATTGATTGATATAGATTATTCTAATATCAGTGAAAATAAAGCATGTATGGCTACAGAGTCATTATAGTGTGTGTTTCCAGTGGTGTGTGGGGCCACATTCCTTTTAGTAAATTTGTGATACTGGAATCCAGTTTTCTCAAAAATCTCTCTCTTTCTCTCTCTGTGTAACACATTAAGCTTGAACATGTAAAATGATAGAAATATTTTAGATTCAGTGATCTTTCGAGGTCAGTAATGAAACTAAATCAGATTGCTCACAGTAACCATGTTAGAAAGGTCAGATTTTCTCAAGTGATCCGATTCCATTGAATCAACTTTCAACTGACACTCATGGATTGACCTATCAGAGCTTGTTAAACTAAATCCACCTGCAGCCATTTGTTCACCTGTTAGAAATAAGACTGGGCCATTAGATTCCAGCAGAGAATTGCTGACTAAGTAACATTTGGACAGTAGAAAACATGGCATCATAGCGTAGTCAAAGTGTCAGAAGTCAGATAGGTATTCTGAGCAAATCATGGCTGGACTGAAGGTTTCTACAGCTGCAGTGCATGGAGCTCTAAAACACTCTGTGGAAACTAAATCACTTGTATTCACAACAGAATCAGGCAGACTAAAAGAGAAATGAATTGAATTTGATGATTAAAGTTCACAAGACTGCAAACTGCAAAAGTCCAGTTAACAGTGGGCTGTTTAGTCGTGTGTCAAAGGAGGAGTGGGTCTCTGAACCACTTCTGGGCTGCAGCATAGCAGCATTTCACAACAGTTTTAAGAAAAGAAGTTCTATTTACTGATGACTTCAGGTTAGAGATGATCAAACCCACAGAGAAACATGCTGATTCATCAGCGAATCAACTCCACCCTGATCAAGAAGAAGTCGCTCTCCATTCGTCAGAGACACGCTCCACCCTCTGACTGAAATGTTTGTGGAGAAGAATTCATGCTGCAGCAGGACAATGAGCCCAAACACACCTCAAAGCTTTGACTTGGAGACCAAAGGAGACCAAGGAGAGCTGATTTTCCTCCACAGTCATCTGATGTCAACTCCACTGACATGACTAGAAGCTCTTTGGGACATTTTCACATTAGGTGGGGAGCATCCAAGTCTATGGTACTTCAATTGCTGCTGTCATTAAAGCAAAAGATGGAGGGTTGTCAGAGGTGTTGTTTACTAAATAGGATACTATACAACAGAATAATTTGAAATTCGTGCACATTCTTTTTCCAGAGATGCTATTCACATCCATCCATCATTGATAGACCGCATAATCCTCACTACGGTCACGGGGGGGCTGGAGCCTATTCCAGCTGACTTAGGGCGAAAGCAGGGGACACTCTGGACAGGTTGCCAGTCTATCACAGGGCTACACCAAGAGACAGACAACCAAGCACACTCACATTCACACCTACGGACAATTTAGAATCACAGATTAACCTCAACACCGTGTGGGAGGAAGCTGGAGAACCCGGAGAGAACCCACGCTGCACGGGAAGAACATGCAAACTCAACGCAGAAAGATCCTGAGTGTCCTCACCAGCATGCAAACCGACAACCTTCTTGCTGTGAGGCAACGGTGCTAGCCATCGTGCCACCTTGCAGCTCTGCTATTAACATTTGTAATGAAAAAAAAAGCGATAAATGTGAAACAGATGAAAAATAAAATTTTCTGCACTAGTGGTGTCAGATTGGTATGTCAGGCAACACTGTATTTACTGTATGAACATTTTAAAATAGTGCTACATGTGCATACTGAACACATGCTGTATACTATGTGTTTATATGTCTCCATCCGATTGTTTCTAGTGAAGAAAAACGTCTAAAACTGTTCAGAAAAGTCCCATAAAGTAAAGAGTTTAGATTAAAAAAAAATTTCATATTAAGAAAAAATCAACAAATTACTGTGTAACCACTACTGTCAGAAGTGTGTACTTGGTGAAAAGTGCAATTTTTGTCTTTGAAACATGTGAATTTGTGTCTTCAAGTCTTCACAAGTGAAAATGCTCAAACGCCTGTAGGCTACTTAATAATTGTATTTACAGGAAGTGCAGTAATTTAGTTGCAGAAAAGATCATGTCTCTTTGTATTTTGGATAAGTAAATTGCTTCAAATATGTCACTAGTGTTGCAAAGCAAACAGTGGCAGAGGCAGCAAAAACCTGTATTCCTCTTATTATTATTTATTCAAATCAATTAATCAAAAAAGAGCAAAAACTAAAGCTCGTATTGTCAGACAGGCTACAAAGCTAAGCAAACTGGCTATACTGATAAAACTTTCTCTTGTCTTTCTTGCTAATTCCTATTCCAAACCATACAAGTCAGAAAGTCACATCCCTTCTATTTAGGTTTAACTCAACCCAAGTTAATGTAATTTTTTACTTTAGAACACCCCGTCCCTGCAATATGCTTGTTTTACGAAGAGACCAGCTGGCTGTCCTGCATTTTGCATCTCATTTGTTGATGCAGCAGGTCCAGCATCCTGCTCATCGATGGGCAATCTGTAAACAACAACCTCTTTTGTTCAGCCTGGAACTGAAACAGAGAGACAATAAAAGTAGGCCAGGACAGTGAGAGACAGCAAAGCAGAAACACAGCAGACAGAACAGAGGGATGCTGAGCATTCAGAGCAATCAGAGTGATCCCTGGCTCTTAACACGGCGACAATACAACACCACAATCCTCCTGGATTAACACACAGTGGGCAATTCTGACAGACAAGCATTCAGTGAGGGGAGGGCTGGGCTGGCCGGAGGGTGAGGAGGGGTGGGAGGACCGTGTTGACATGAGAGTATGTGAGTGTGTGAAAGAAAGAGTAGCAGAGGAAGTTGTTGCCTTTAGTTTGTGTTACAGTTTGGATACCAATGGCATGAGGAGACTGTAACAAGACTTTAGTGCTGTCCACAGCAGAGCCTAATAAGGAGGCAGATGTTGGTCTGTCCAAAATAAATACTGTCTCAATTATCACAACATCCAGAACTTAATGATTTTGGTGTTCCAACTGCATATGCATGTGCAAATGAAAACTGGGAGAAATTATACCCCAAGGAGGAGGAGTTCTCATTTAACTTTCCTCAGATCAAAATATCACCTTTGTACAAGGCATTCTTTATCACTAAAGTATGGATCACACTGGAATTTTCAGATCACATTTCTTCTGCCCATGGGGATAAACCCTTTTGGTTAATAATCCCTTGTTCTCGTGTCTTTTTCCATCTTTAAAACTATACATTTTAGTATCCCCAGTGGGTTTTCCAAAATTACAACATTATTAGGCCTTTTCGTTATACAGTATACAACATAAGTGGGTTCACTCCTGAATATCACTTAAATGTCAAATAATTTAAAATTAATCTCTCAGTTATTATATTACTTTTAAGTTAAACAGCATATGGGTATTTCTACATGTGAACAATCAAAAACAAATATGTTAGACTCTAATGAAAGTGCAGGTCCCACAGTAAATACACTGTGGACACACTGAAGCTGAACTGAATACACCTGTGATTTTTATTTAACCTAAGCACGTGGACATAAAATGACCTGGGAGCACCAGACGTTTCTTTATTTTAAACCAAGGGGTTGTGTGTATCTGGATTTGTATTGTATAGCTACGAGTGAAAAACAATTGCCAAAGAAGCTAAACAATCTGACTGTAAGACTTCAAAAAGAAGGAGGATACGGAAGGTTGGTGACCAACTATAAATTAGTCAAAACACAGTTGCAGCAGTAGTCAGGAGGTAAAGCATAAGCCATAGTACCACTTATCAGAGCTGCACTGGTCATCCTTCTAAAATATTGCCATACTTGCACAATTTATGTCTAAAAAAACAAACAGGCAAGTGAGTCAGATATGGCACACGGATCAGTGGAAATCTTTGTTTCTGACAGCACTTTGGCACAAAACTGCAAGATGAAACTATTCTAAAGAACATGAAAAGGACCCTGATGAATACTGGGTGCACATTCTTTGATACGACTAAATATGCTTGGCTCAAATGGGTCTAGCATGTTTGCTGTAAACCTGCCCAAGACTACCACAATGAATGCATAGTCCTGGTAGTGAAGTATGATGGTGGTAGTGTGATGATATGAGGCTGCATGAGTGCAAAATAGTTTATAGATCTATAAATATTTATAGAGAGGATCATGAGTCCCTGTAAATATACCAAAATACTTGCTGACAAGATAACTCTCAGTCTGCAGAAGCTTGACAGAGGAGGAACATTCCAGCATGATAATGATCCAAAGCACGATGCCAAAATCAAACAAGAGTTTCTAAAGAGGAAAAAAGTGGAATCTATGACCTTGCAAAGTCTGTCACTTGACATAGCTGAGCAGAAGAAAC
>NW_007577843.1:75752-77617 GCF_000690725.1 Stegastes partitus | reverse complement strand
CATGCATGCATGAAACTTGAACTTTAAATTCACCTGATATAAGCTGATAATCGCCTGCTTATCTCTGCTGCTCTTTGTTTCCTGTTTTCATAAAAGTCTCACTAAGAATAGTCGGTGAAATTTGAAATCCAAAATGCATTAACAAACTATTGAATACAATAAATTAATTCTTAATCTACTTTATTGAGTTCTCTTTGGTTCGTTTCTGCTATTGACAGAGAAAAGTACACGTGTTGCTGCAGCTCCAGCTCAGACATCACAGGCTGACCTTCCTCTGGCCTTCTCAGTCCTGCAGGTTAATATTTAATGAATGCACCAAACAGCCACAGGACGTCCAGACCAGCATTCCCTGGAGGTCTGTGTCCTGATGTGGAGTGGCGTGTAGTGCTTCCTCTGACTCATGAGGAACAAATGCTTATTTGTCCAGGAGTTTCCAGAGGGAACAATGATATCAGCGCACCCGTAGCGAACAGGGATTTCCTGTTACACCCAGAGGACTCTCATCTCGGTGCTCTGAAACACTCATCCCCTTGAGGACAGTCAGGCGAAAGGTGTGTGTGTACGTGTGAATACCATCTGAGCTCGTGTGCGCAGTCAAGCTTGGATGCACATATATGTTCACTACATGTGTGCATATCTCTAGTTCTGTTTGAGTGTGTAACTGCAGGTGTGTGTGAGTTAACAGGAAACACTCAGACTTTCCCATACTCTCTGTTTTGGGGTGTGTTTTTGCATTCCAACACTCAGATTTATTAAAGTGTTCTGTCTTAATCTTAGATTCCATCACACAATAGTTTCAAAGGCCAGGAATAAAAACAAACATCAGAACAGAATAGAAACAACTTCATCACAGAAATCAGCATATCACATCTAAAAACCTGCTACAACAACACATTTTCATAGGTACTGCTATCCAAAGCATGTTTTTCTCTTTCCTTCTATAATTTGATGTATTAAACAAAATTTTCCTAAATCACAAAAATACTTGTGTCATGATAATTTTGTAGATAATAAATCACAGATTTGGCTCAGATATGAGACTAACCAGAAACTCTGTGTGTGAAAATGTATGATGAATGAGGCCCAGACTGCTGTACCTGTGAAGCCCAGATTTCCACCACTGTGAAAAATGAATATACAGTATGTCAGGTCAAATTTATGTAGGAAGCCTTTATTTGATGGAATAGGGTCTTTTAACAGAGCAGCAAAGGTTGTGAATGTAGAAAAAAAAAACCCATAAAAGCATAGCTTGTGTGACGCTGTGTATACAGTATATACGTGCATGTGCCTGTATTTTAGTGAGAGCACACACGTATATGTGCTATATGTGTTCTGTGGTATATTTATCCATGTTGTGTTTGTATGAGGTTGTCTGTTTAATGTAAATCCTGCCATGATTCAATTTGTGTGTGGTATGCATGTGTTCTGTGTGTATTTATTTCTGTCAGGCTGGTGTAGCCTCTTCTGGCTGCTGCCTATCCTGCACCCTGAGGGTCAAGGATTTGATCCCCAGTTGTCTCTTGTTGCTTCAAGGTTTTAAGGTTCAGGTTTGCGAGCTGAACCAGCCCTGGGTCTGGCATGCCCAACAGCCAGTTCTTGCTTTTCTCTAACGCTGTCACCTTTGCCAGTGACTCATTGAAAATTCTTTCCAGTAATAATGAGTATTGCTTTCTGGCACAGAGCAGCTAGTAAAGAACTGGGTCTGCTAACTGAAGAAAGTGACCCTTGCTGAATTAAACCAAAGCCTTGTATACATCTGTCTGCCCCAGTGGGGTAATATTTAGAGGTAAACAAGAACTCCTGGGACCTCATTTATCATCAGTGCGTAGAAAAGGTTTTAAATTCTGTCGTATGCATGAAATTTA